>NW_005871418.1:901855-977323 GCF_000147115.1 Myotis lucifugus | reverse complement strand
ATAGCCTGATGTTCCAATATTATGGATTCTTTTTTTTAATTGAATTTATTGGGGTGACATTGGTTAATAAAATTACATAGGTTTCCAGTGTACAATTCTATAATACATTATCTTTACATTGTGTTATGTGTTCTTCACTCCAAATCAAGTCTCCTTCCATCATTATTTAACCACTCTTTACCTTCTCCTGCCTTCCTCCAACCCAGCCATGGGCAAACTACGGCCCGCGGGCCAGATCCGGCCCGTTTGAAATGAATAAAACTAAAAAAAAAAAAGACCATACCCTTTTATGTAATGATGTTTACTTTGAATTTATATTAGTTCACACAAACACTCCATCCATGCTTTTGTTCTGGCCCTCTGGTCCAGTTTAAGAACCCATTGTGGCCCTCGAGTCAAAAAGTTTGCCCACCCCTGCTCCAACCCCTTTTCCTTCTGATAATCACCATAATATTGTCTGTGTCTATGAGTTCTGTGGGTTTTCTGTTTGTTTGTTTGCTTAATTGCTTCACCTTTTTTCAATCCAACCCCAGAGGCATTTTAGGTGATGGAAGTTCTTCCCAGTTTCCTAGGAGCTGACAGTTCTACTTCTCAGTACAGTATGATATCAACTAAATGCAACTGTTTGTTTCTATGAAAACTTGGTAGAGTTTGAGAGAGCATGTGGAAAGTATTGCTAATACCATTTAATATCATTTAATATTTTTACTTTTTAAGTTTTCAATGCCAATTTTTTTTGTCTTGACTGTTTTAAAATCCAATCAACAAAAATTTTCTTGTAATTTAAATGGAATCAGGGATCTAGAAATCACTGAACCTTTGGTAAGGTGCAGTATCTAATAACTTTTTTCAAAAGAAATGAATCAAAATTATTAGTTATTCACAAGCACTAATGAGCCTCTACACCTTTGTTTGAGGTCTATGCTTAATATTTCTTTGTTTTTTAGTTATGGTAAAGTTCTATGCAAATAGCTAATAAAGCTAGCTTTAATATTTATGAAATCAGAGGTTGATGTTTAATCAGAAGTTTTACTAGAAAAAATAGCAATTATTCTAGGTTTTGGATTGGATTTAAATATTTCCAATTGACAAAAATTTAGAATTAAATAAATGTATTTTTAGTTTGGCCTTTATTTGGTGTGCAAGTTCTGGAATGTTACTTAATCTCAGGGATATCACTTAGTTAAAGGTCATCAATATGTTCAACATACATGTGTTTTAGCTCTCACTGTAAATTAAGGTCTGTAATAATTATTGAAAATTTCCTTGATTCCTTATAGCATTGGTTTTCTATCTCGTTTAGTCATGAGACTGTTTGAACAAAAACATACATGGAAAGAGGAAAGGAGTGGATGGAGCCTGGGAGTGGGAGGAAGGAAAAGGAAGAGGGAACTAGCTCCTCTGAATAAGACCTAACTCAGGGGCTGGCAGTCTGGAGTGTGCTGCATTCCTCCTCTTTCTTCCTGGCAGTCCCCAGGGGCCTACGTGAAATCTCCAGTCTTTAAGGAGCACAGGCTGCAAATTACAGCTCATACTGTTTTGAGATCAAGGGATGCACTTGAACACTTCCAGTAATGTGCAGAGCCTACTTCCAGTAATGTGCAGAGCCTGCAAATGTAATGCTCAGTATTATTCTATTTTCCTGTTATTTTATTATAATGTATCCAGCATCTCTTTTTTTAATTTTTATTAAATTTATTGGGGTGACATTAGTTAATAAAATATATAGATTTCAAGTGTACATCTATGATATATCATCCATATATTGCACTGTGTGCCCACCACCCAAAGTCAAGTCTCCTTCCATCATCACCATATATTTGATCCCCTTTACACTTTACTGCCTCCCCAAAACATTCCTTTTTAATTTATTATTTCTTTTAACCTTTGAAACAACTTATCTTATTACTAGAGGCCCAATGCAAGAAATTTGTGCAAGAGTAGGCCTCCCTTCCTCCGGCTGCCGGTACTGGCTTCCCTCTGGCATCGGGGACCCGGGCTTCCTTCTGGCCGCCAGCAGGCACCCGGGACCCGGGCTTCCCTCGCAGCCCCAGCTTCATCCAGAAGGTTGTGTTGAAGGATGTCCATTCTAATTAGCATATGATGCTTTTATTATTATAGATACTTATTTCTAATTACCTCTTTTTTTGCAACATTTATATTGTCATTAATTTGAATTGAATTTGTTCAAAAGGATGAGAAGAAACATTAATGTGTAGAAATGTAACTATCCTTAAGACATGGCCAGTGGACATGTGGATATGTTTTAATGCAATAACATGTTTTCAATGAAGACTTGCATGTTGTTATGTGTTTATGCAGATGTGTGGTGGTGCAATGGGTGTTTCTCTTTTAAACTTAAAGTAATTCAAAGTATTTTCTTTGAGTAAAATTTGACACACTGCACTGACCATTAGGGGGCAGATGCTCAACACAGGAACTGACATGATATGCACTGGCCATTTAAAAATAAATGGCACCATGAACCTGGAGCTGTCAAACCAACACTCAGCTCCCCCCAAGTGGGACACAGGCCCCACCACCACCCCAGAGCGACACCCCACCAAATCACAGTCAACACTGCCAAGACCCCATGGAGCAAAATGTGGCCCATAGCCCAGGCCAGCCCAGCCAGGAAACAGTGGCTGTGGGTGCTGGGTCATGAATCAATGCCTGGCTTCCTCTCCCTAGTGACTAGCATACTTGGAGTTTCTTCAGCCCAGGAACCTGACTTGCTTTATAGCCAGGTGCAAACATTTAATTTAACCAAATGTTTGTGAAGCATTTTCCTATGCCTCATCTCATTTGATCCTCACAGAAGTCCTGGAGTAGGTAGATAGGAGACTCAGTAGAATCCTATTTTCTTTTCATTAGCAGGACACGAATAGCGATATTAAAATATTTCTTCTAATTAATTTCCTTTCAATGTGCACGAATCCATGCACTGGGACACTAGTATGGTAATATTACTGTAGGGTAAGTTTATAGCTAATTATTTCTATGACAGCTATCTAGTCAAATATATGGTTTTATTTTTTACTTGCTGATGAAAATGGACTGTTTTTTTTTTACTAATTATATCAGTTACTTTAAATAAGCATAGGATCTGTATACATTAACAGAGAGTTGTTTGAGTTTTCATTGAAATGGTTTTCTAAGATTTGATTGCATATCAGAGGAAAATTTTTCTTAAAATAGCTGGAAGTTCATATTTCAATATGTCTATAGGGTATTCCAAAAATGTATACATACTTTGAATAATTATAAAGTCAGTGTTCATTAAAATACATTTCATTTTCAAAATTTAATAGAATCTACAGAAAAGCATGTATAAATTTTGGGGACCCCTTGTATGTGGATGAAAAAAAGGCCACTTGCTAACCTGACTAGATCAGGGAAGGACTGCATGGCAGTCTTGCAAACTCCAAGACCTAAAGTAACCACAAAGGATGGTCTAAGATTAAAACTTTAAAAGCAGTTATGGTGGGTAGTCATCTCCCAGTATCTTCCCTGATAAAGGTCAATCTTTACCTTAACTGAGCCTGTTGTCTTTTTTGCACTAAGATAACACACCTGTGAAATGTCTGGGTAACTTGTAACTTCCCTTTTTCCAGACCCCTCAGGGCACAACCAAATGCTTGGGGGCGCCAGGACAGAGACCATAAATTCCTTCTTATTATTGAGTTAATTGTTGACTGTTAACTCTCCTGTACCCACCTAGCTAAAAGAAGTATGTGTCTGTCATTTTATTTTTTATACAATCCTAGAGGTTTCTCTGCTTTGCTTTCTCCCACCTCCTAATCTACCACCAATAGATTTCCTGAAACCCACTTAAATCTCCTCTTTGGCAATGTACAAAACAAGATGAAAAGCTGCCACTCTCTGGAGCATTATCCCAAAGCATCGAGATTCTGCTTCCTGGCAATAGTCGTCAGTTTGGCTCAAATAAACTCACAAAAATTCTTTACAGGTTTGCATGTTTCTACGTTATGTAATGGCAAATGATCAGACTTCTATCCAGATGGTGTGGTTTATTTGTAGCCTTGTTAGACTAAAAGTGTAGTCAAATAAATCAATGCAAACATTGATTGGAAAGGGAGTGTTCTCACAGGTATCTCAAAATCAAGATTATCATATAAAGTATTCTGTATGCTCATAATAAAGCAGAAAATTGAAGTTTGGGTTATTATGAATAAAATAGTATTCACTTCTAGTCTAATCAGGTAGTTTGTTGTTGTTTGTTTGTTTTTTGTTGTTGTTTTTTTGAGCTTTTAAACTATTTTACCTGAATAATTGCCTTAATTTTCCTCCATAGTTTTGATTAATTAAATACACACTTACTGAGTGCCTATCACATGCTGCACCTATATTTGGTGTTGGAGATAGAAAGATGAATGAGGGATTAGACCTTAACTCAAGGGTGAGATGGAGCCGCAGGCAAATAATTTTAGTAAAATGTTTGGGTATCATTTAATATTAGAAATCTGTTCAAAATAAAAACTATAGCAGTAGAAAGACTGAGTTGCTGTGGTGGAGCCTTTAGAAAAGAAATAGGACTTTAGTGAGGTTTTTAAGGGGGAATAGAAGATGCTAAGTGAACAGGAAAGGATGAGCGAGCCTCAGGCTGCAGGAGCAAGGGTGGCTTCACAGGTACAGTGCAGCTTTCTACTCAGCATCTGAGAGGTCCTGTCTTTTCCTTCCATGGTCCACTTTATTGGCGGATCATTCAGCCTAAGCAAAAAAGTAATAGTAATTCTTATAAATCTACCTGTAATATATGCAGAGATGCTCAGCAAAGGAAATGTTTTATATCGGCGTTTGCAGATTTGACCATGCAAACACTTGGTCCTAAGACAGGTCTGTGGAGCTTTGCAAGGAACAGCTGCATGACAAGCTCTTTTTGCTTCAACCCGAACAGTCTCACTTTCAACTGGTTTTAATGTTCGGCCTTCTTATTAAAATAAATAAAATAAAATATTCCATTGGACAAAGTAAATGCATAAGCAAGTAACTAAAATCCCCCATCACAGACTTAGTCTGGTGGTCCTTTGTCTTGTTTAACCTATTCTAGGTGACAGGATAATTGTGATCTTGTGCATAGGCTTGGAAACACTTATCCCTAGGAATTCTTATTTATTTACTTTAAGGTCATTCATTTTTGCCCTGTGATTATTTTAGAAAAGGTCAGGAGAAAGACATAGTAGTTGATCATATTAAGATAGAGTTAATGCATGAAGAATTAAAAGCTTGATCTTGAAAACTGTAGTGGCTGACGATTTGCAGAGAAAGGAAGTAAAAGCATGAAGAAGCATAAACGTGGAGCAAAAGCTGTACAGCGTCAAGGACTGGTTCCGATTCTGCCCCTTGTAAACAAAATGAACAAGGGAAGTTAAGGTTTAATTCCTGCACTGCATGTTTTGTAAAACGCAGAGATAGATTTAAACAAGAAGGTAAATTTAAACAACCAGTGTGTGCCCTGGAGCTCTTCATCTGTCTAAATCACATATTCCAACCATATAAGCTCAGAAGATCTAAGATAAACCAAAGGTTAACATGCATCAGAATCACCTGGAGGCCTTGTTAGAGCAGGAGTTGCTGGGTCTCATCCCCTTTCTGATTCAGTAGGTGTGAAAATGTGCATCTCTCACAAGTGGCAGGTGATGCTGCTCCCACTTAGAGAACCCTGGAGATAAAGAAGGCATATGCCTTTGAATTCCTGAAATAGTGTCTTCTTCAAATAAGAAGACAACGTGATGACTGTTCTGCCTAAGGAGTTGTGGAGGCCTTTGTTATTGGACAAATTAAATTAATTTTGTTTTGGAAATTAGAAGTTTATGAAGTTTATCCAAATGAGTATGACAGCATTTACTACAATTTTAACTCATTTTTTGGTTCCCAGAACCCCTTTCTATTACTGTTTGCCACAAAATATGAGCTATGTTTGATCAGTTTGTAATTTTAACTTATTCTATACTTTTTCTTATAGTATGCCTATTATGTGAATTTTATTTAGATTTTGAGATGAACTCTCAAGTTGAACTCTTATGTTCCTCCAACACTTTTCTTGTAATTTGAGTATATAGCCACCAGATGGCAGAAATAACCTCTTAAATCAGTGGTTCTCAACCTTCTTAATGCTGTGACCCTTTAATAGAGTTCCTCATGTTGTGGTGACCCCCAATTTCATTGTTACAAATTGAACATAATTAAAGCATAGTGATTAATCACAAAAACAATATGTAATTATATATGTGTTTTCCGATGGTCTTAGGCGACCCCTGTGAAAGGGTCGTTCGACCCCCAAGCGACCCACAGGTTGAGAACCGCTGTCTTAAATAAATATCTCATGAAAATATTTGCACTCATAATTAGAGCAAACAAAGCTTTTTCATTAACATACATGAACATAAGCTCTTTTATCAAATAACATTTAAAGATGATTGGTTTACAGACAAATTAGTCTTACCTTATCAGATTCCTTTTCCTTTCCTTAAAGATTGTCAATGTTATAGGTTGCTTTGCTGTTTTTAGTAGTGTTTTGCTTTTCTGATTGGATAACATACTCAGAGTTATTTAATGCATTTCTCTCTGACTGTTAATTGGCTGAGTATTATTATTTGGACACAGATCTGAATTTACTAAGATGTGGTCATTCTCACAGTGGATGAGAAAAGTACTAAAGTGAGAATAATCCTGATATTCAAATATTCTAAGGAATACCATTTGAAAGGATTATATTTTAATTTAGCCTAGCATCCATGGAGGAAAGTTATAGGGAACCATATTTCACCCTAATAAAAGAAAAAAAATAAACAGTGTAGTAGGACAATTAAATTATGTTGCTTCTTTCTATAAATGTCTTTAAATTATGAATGAATGCTTATAAGACGTTGTGTTAGAATGAGTGTTGGTTCTTAATTTCCTTATACCTATAACAATGACCCTATTATAATATATGCAATTTTTCTACTGCTTGTTTTCTTGTAATATAAATAGCTTTTTAAGTCTTTTTAAAATTCATGAAGTTAAGAGTATAAAATTAGGGTCTTGCAATTTGAAAATATTTTTCATTAACATATATAATATGTTGATCATATTTAAATCAGTGGAGCTGTATATTGAAGAAATGCTATTCTCAACATGAATTATGGATGAAAAACACTTGAATAAAAGACATTAGAAAGAACAATAACAGTACATGCAAGATCTAGAAATACCAAAAATACATTTCTGGTGGTCATTTTTGGAAACTGCAATTCTTGTTTTGCTATTTCTTTAGCTTCTGGGTCTCACTTAAGACAGTGAATGAAAAGGTATCATACCATTCAGACATAAGAACATCTCTGTAGGTTTTATAGAGCTTCCATGGTTTCAATAAGTAGAAAAGGTTTTCTTTTAATTTTGCTGTATCCCACGTTCAATTTAAAGCCAAGATTGACTCTGCTCTGAGCTCAGCAGGATGAAACCCTTCTTAGCAAGTATGAAACCCTCTTACCTGGCCCATATCCTCTCAGTGGTACTATCACACAGCCAGAAGCCCTGGTTACTGACTCTGCTTTGGACCAGAGAAAAAGGTCACTAATGAACACTGATAAGAGACTAGTTTAGTTGACCAGCTCCTTCTAGAGTTGATAATCTGGAATTAGAGAGGTAACATAAAACCGTCAATAAAGTCAAAGTAATGTAACCCCTAGACCTGAGCCCATAGAGTATGTGGAGTGTAGCATAGACACCAGGCTTGTGTTCCAATCCTAGCCTAGACCTTTACTTTGTCCTTATGTCAGTTATTTAATTTATACTAAGTTCTAGAAATATAAACACAAGTAAGACAATATCTGCCTGCCCTCAAGAAATTTATTACCAACATCGTTGTTTCATCTTGCTTCTTGCATATGTTGTTGATTTTTTCCTCCATCCAGTTTATGCACGCTAGGACCCTTATTCTGAATTCTTTTTCTGTCATGTTGCATGCCTCTGTCTCACTTAGCTGCTTTTCCGGTGAGTCCTTCTTTTCTTTCCTTTGGGGTTTTCTTTGCTTACCCATGTTTGATCTCACTGACATATCTAGATGTTGAGTCGTTCAGTGGCTGCTCCCTGAGTGGCAGTGGCTCCTTGGGCTGTGGTTGCTCCTTGGGTGGTTGCCGTAGCGGCTGCTCCTCAGTTGGCAGCAGCTCCTCTGGTGGGTGCTGTTCATAGCTGTGGTGGCTCTTTCGGCTGGTAGGGGGAGGCTTCACGTACAGCTGCTGTTCCTCAGACAGAGGGTGTGGTGATCAGGAGGCTGCTGTTGCTTGGATCTGCCCAGCCGGAAGCATCAAGCTACAAAGAAGGCACGCTGGCTGCAGTGATCCCAGGAAAACTCAAAGTCCCAAGTCATGGATCAGCCTGCTCCCAGGTGCCGGCCTTAGCTTCCGCATCCAGGCAGCTCCCGGGCGGGCAGGCGCATCCTCTCCTGCGGCCCGAGGCACAGTCGACAAAAAGATTTCAATAGCAATTTTATGAAGGACATGGGCTAATCATCACATGACTTTTGCAACTGCAAGTGGTCTGAGAAGTGGTCTCCCATGCTCACACGCAGTCCGAAGCTGCCGCCAGAGCCCCTCTTCCCAGCCCTATCATTGAACTGTACTATAGATATAATAGAGTTGACAGTTCAATGATAGGGGTAGTACCGTCAGCCCTTGGAATCTATGGGGCCTTGCCTAATTATTTAAGGAGAACAGGGAAAGTTTCTTGGAGGGCAGAACAACTTAGTTAAAACCAGCAGGAAAAGTAGAAATCACTCTTTAGTAAATATCTATTGTATGCTTGTCTATATGTGTCAAATACTCCAATAATAATGATATAAATTAACTATGTGGTTTAGTAGGACCATCGATGAGATAGGAAATCTTATTGTTCCTCTTCTTCCAGATGAGAACATAGAAGTTTAGGGAGGTGATACAGTGTCATTGATTGAATACAACCATGTTGCAACTGAGCTGAAAGTCAAAAGGAAGTCAATACTATCAGTCCCTGTGCAATACTGGGCAGAGTGATAGACAAGTGCACTTGTCAGTCAATCCTATAAAGGTCATTTAAAGCTCTGGAAATGGATTCGAATGCTAATGGTAATTGAACGAGGGGAAAAGAGATCTGAGCATTATGCTAGGGGAACTCCCTCCCATAAGATATAAGAATAGGAAAAAGAGAGAGAAAAATAAATGGAGACATTAGAAATAGGAGGAATGTTTCAAAAAAGTATAGTGAGAAAGATAACATAAAATTGTTATGAATATAGCACTTTGCAGTAGTGTTTAATAGAAGAAATTCATTACTCTGTTGAGGGTGAATCCTGGTAACAAGGTGTTAGTGAGTGGATGATGAAAGAGGGAGTAAATACAGGAAGTGGAGCTCGCTCTTGCTAAAGACATATTGGTGGACCTATAGCAGGAGGCAGAGACATACTGATTCTCTTGTTACTGTTATACTGTTTTGTTCTAAATTTTGTGAGTCGTGATGGGAATGGGTGTATTCCTAGATTATAAGTTCTGAAATTAAGAATATAATGCATGAGTTTTATGTATGAACACGTAAAAGTATTTTGAGTTTGTCCTCAGTGTTAGAAAAAGGTGTGATTTTACATGGTTCCTTTCAATGACTAGTAGGACTGGCATTTTAGAATATTACCAGGGTGAGAGCTTATCACTTTTAAAATTTATTTAGTTCTGCTCTTCCAGAACCTGAATTTCAGTAATGAGTTCCCAGTGGTTATAATGGTCTTACTTCCAATGCTATCTCTGTACTAATTTCATATTTTTAGGTCTCCTCTCCCAACTAAATTCCTTTGAATGAAGATGTATGAATAAAAGTACGGATATTTCACTGTCAAGCAGAGTTTGAGTTGGATGTAAAAAATAACTATGAGTTAGGATAATTTTTACCCCAGTTGCATTTTCTGTCCATTTATTCCCACCCATTCAATTATACTTTTAAAATAGGCTATAGAAAGTAATTGAGATGTAAAGAGAATGAAGACAAAATGTTGGAAAACCAATAATCTAAATTTCCATGTTGGGAAATAAAAAAGAGAAGAGCAATTTAAATCCAAAAAGAGCCCTGGCTTGCTTGCTCAGTGGTTAGAGCATGGACCTTTTGACTGAACGGTCTTGGGTTCAATTCCAAGTTAAGGGCACATGCCTGGTTTGCAGGTTCAATCCCCAACCCCAGTTGGGGCTCAAGCAGGAGGCAACAGATTGATGTGTCTCTCTCACATAGATGTTCTTTCTCCTTTCTTCCCCTTCCCTCTCCTTCCCTCTCCTTCCACTCTCTCTAAAAATCAATGGAGAAAATATCCTCACTCCTTGGGTGAGAAATAATTAAGTCACTAAATGAATGAATGAATGAGTGGATGAATAAATAAATCCAGAAAGGGAAAAAAAATGAAGAAAATAACATGAATTAGAGCAGAAATCAAAGAAATTAAAAACAGGAAATGGATAAAGAAAAGCAACAAAATCAAAGCTGGTTATATGAAAACATCAATAAAATAGATAATCCTCTAGCCACACTAAGAAAAAATCAGAGAAGACACAAATTACTAATGACAAACGAAAGAGGGCATTACTATAGATTCATTGGTCATTAAAAAGATAATAAAGGAATACATACAATGAACAATGTTATGCCCACAAATTTGGTAACATAGGTGAAATAGACTAATTTGTTAAAAGACACAATCTAACAAAACTCACAAAAGAAGATATAAACAATCTGAATAGGTGTACTCAAAAGAAATTGAATTAATATCTAATAACCTCCATAACAGAAAGTGCCAGACCTAGTGATTCCTACCAAATTGAAGGACAAAATTATACTAATTTTTTACAGTCTTTTTCAGAAGATAGAAACAGAGGGAATACTTCATAACTTATTCTATGAGGTTGGCATTACCCAAATACCAAAGCCAGACGAAGACATTACAAGAAAACTACACACCAATATCTTTCCTGAACATAAATGGAAAAATCCTCAATAAAATATTAATAAGTCAAATCCAACAATGTATACAAAGAATTACACACCATGACCAAGTGGGATTTCTCCTAGGAATGCAAGACTGGCT
The DNA here is from genome assembly GCF_000147115.1 of Myotis lucifugus. Lineage (NCBI taxonomy): Eukaryota > Metazoa > Chordata > Mammalia > Chiroptera > Vespertilionidae > Myotis > Myotis lucifugus. The sequence continues at coordinate 966,222 of NW_005871418.1, read as the reverse complement.
CAATATTAAAAAATCAATTAATGTAATCCATCACATCAACAGGCTAAAAAAGAAAAAAATGACATGATCCCATCAACAGATACAGAAAAAATATTTGAGGTCCTGGCCAGAAAGCTCAATTGATTAGAGTCTTGCCCCAATATGTCAAGGCACATATAAGAATCAATCTAGGAATGCATAAATAAGTAGAACAACAATCAATCTCTCTTTGTATCAAATCAATAAAAATAAAATTTTTAAAAAGCATTTGACAAAAAGCAAAATACATTCATGATAAAACTCAGTAAATGAGGACTAGAAGGATAATTCCTTAACTTGATTTAATAAATCTAAAAAAATAAAACACCACGCACCTAAAAAACCTTACAGCTAACATGATACTTAATGGTGAGAAACTCGAAGCTTTCTCATTAAGTTAGTGAATAAGGCAAGATGTCCCCTATTACCACTCCCTTTTAGCATCATACTGCAAATCCTAGCTAATGAAATAACACCAAAACAAACAAACAAACAAACAAACAAACATAAACAAAAAAACTAAAAATAAAAGGTATACAGATTGGGCAGAAAGAAAAAAAAACAAAGCAAAACTGTTCTTGTTCACAAATGACTTGATCCATGTGGAGAAAATCTGGGGGGAAAAAATCACCAAAACAATGTGGGAATTCCTCAAGGATTATGGCACGAATGGACACCTGAGTCCTTAGATCAGAGAATCCCATGGAATCCAAGTGGGATAAGTAACAATCCAGTCAATGAACCTGGAAATCCTGCTTAGCTTATGCTGGTTCAAGCCAGGCTGTTGTCACTTGCAACTATACCAAACTAGTCTACCTAAGTTTCCAGTTTTATGTCAACACTAGAGGCCTGATGCACAAAATTCGTGCAAGGGGCTCGGTCCCCACTGCCGGGTGGCCAGGGGCCTCTGCCTTGGCCCCCGCCCACCGGAAGGACGTCTGGTCTAATTAGCATATTATGCTTTTATTATTATAGATGCCTATTTTTGCTACAATATTAATCAATTCATATATATTAAAAACATTTAAAAATTTGATTTATAATTTAATATTTTTGTAGGAAAGTGATTTTGAACATATTATAATAAATTACTGCAAATTGTTTTGATTCCTGCATTTGCTCATTGTGTTAAGGAGAAAATGTTAGTTAGGATAACTTCTCAGCAATGTGGGGCTGCCTTGCTGACAGGCCCACATGTTTTTCTAACATTAACCCCAAAACAGAGCATAAGAAATATGGTCAAATATGAGGTATTTAACCATTAAATAAATACTTCTAATGATTAGAAATGTGTATATGTATATGTATGTGTGTGTATATATATATATCTGCATACTTATGTAACACAAGATATGATATAAACTTTTTTCTTTCATAAACAAAATTGCCAAAGACAAACAATGACCTGAAATGATATTCTAAGAATGGTTTGCCACCTGGAGCAGCAATTAAAGTTGACCATATAGGCAGGTATGAATATTAGGATTTACTAAATTTATTTTTTAAATGTGTGTCATAATGTGGAATAATTAGTGGTTAGAAAATCTGCTAGGAAATTAATTGTATTAGTCAAACTTTATATAGGAGGCAAGGATAGTTGCTATACCATTAATTAAAAGAAGCAAGTGAACAGATTAAGCAGGCTTCTTTGTCACCTCTGCTCCAAGTAAAAGTAGAAAATTCTGTGTCACAGTATAGAATCATTTTTATTATATTTCTACCAGTCAATAAATCTTTATCGAGTACATGTTAAGTTTTTGGAAAAAATATGAAAATGTGAAGGAAACAGTGCATCCTCTTTAAAAAGTTTCAAATTCACCTTTTGGTTATATATATTTATTTATCTTTATTTTTTATGAAAATTTTTAAACTTACAAAGTAGAGACAAAAGTGTAATTTTAAAAGTTTCAAATGTACCTACAGGGCATTATATAGAGATACTGGAAGCCCCGCCCACCCACGTGTGCCTCACCTTGCTGGCAGCCCTGCCCACCCGCCTGCTGTCCTGCCCGACTGCTGGCTGCCAGCCTTGCTGAGATCTGAGCCTGTGGGCCACGTCCTGTGAGCTGAAATCGCTCGAGACCTCAGACACGCCGTGCGAGGCAGGGACCCCAGACCCGCTGTCCCGTGAAACCCATCAACGCACCTCCTGGTGACCGGTAGTGTGGTCATTATGGCATTAGGGCCACAGGCCTTTTATAATATAGATATATCTTAATTTTCTTTTTATTATGAAACATTTCAAAGTTACAAAGATCTGGAGGAAGAGTATAGTGAAATCTCTGCAGGCCGAATCTGTCCTTACCTACTTGGCACCTCTGCGCCTGCTCACTCTGTGCTGAGCTGAGGGAGGCAGCCCTTCCCTCTGATTCCCAGCATCCTCTCCCTCTCCTCTCGGCCTGATTCTAGCAGGGGAGGCTCCAGTGGGAGACTGGAGGGATGGGGCAAGAGAACTCCAGGACGTTGCTTCGTCTCCCTTCATACCTTTTGGGCCCTAAGCATGTAAACAGGTTGTCATATTTGCCTCATTAACTTATTTTGCTTAAATAATTTCAAATAAATAACAGAGATGCTATTTTAGCTCAGTATGCATTTGGAAAAAATAAAGATATTTTCCCATAACCAAACCATCATTATCACATCTACCCAAATTAGCAATAGTTTTATAATACCATTATTTTAGTTTTTTTAGTATTCCTAATTATCCTAAAATCAATTAATTCCTAAATAGCCTTTATAATTGATTTGTTTGAGCCATGCACCCATGAATGTCCCCACATTTTAGCATACCTTACACAATACCTGGGGTGTATTTATATTAAATTCTATTTTTATTTGATTTAAAATGTAGCTAGATGTTTTGTGGTTTTATTTGATGAAGCTAGCAGCCATTCTAGATTTCACTTGGCTTTTATGTTTTTATCCTGACAGATATTTACCAAGCTCTGCTTCAGTTGCCAGTAGTAAATATAATGAGATAGTCAAGCTCTTGTGGAATTTACATTTTATAATTAGGGATGGTAATCAGTCAATAAAGAATTAGGTGAACAAGATCTTGATCAAGGCCACGAAGAAGGAACACAGAAAAGTGGTGGATGTGATTAAGGGGGGGTGGGGGGGCAGGCCCACTAAGGGGACTTCTCTCAGGAAGGAGGGCGACCTGCCCGTGAGGTTGCGGAAAGCACCCACACATTTGTAAATATTCAGCAGTGTTGTTTTAAGAAGAAGGGATTGGCGATGTAAACTTTCTAAGGCAGGAACAAATGTCACTCTTTTTGCCTGAAGACTGCAGTGGGGAGTCAGTCTCTGGGGTGTCCTGAGAGTGTTGTTTGATCAAGTCAGAGGCAGGTAGGTTTCAGGTTTTAGCAGTTTCTGTGCTGTGAATGGCAATTGGATTGTACTCTAAGTATGAGGAAGCTTTAAAGGAGGAGAACATGAAATAACTTCCTGTGGAAGAGATCAGTTTGGCCTCAGGAAGTTGTCAGAGGGCATGGGTAGAACTGGGGTGGCTGGCAGAGGTCATCGTGGCAGGTCAGGTGGGAGATGGAAGTGGGTGAGACGAGAGCTGCAGCCGCGGAGACAGGGCCGTGCACGTGTTCCTAACGAGGTCACTCTGATGATTAGTAATTGGCAGCTGTTCAGATATTCTTTCGTATGGATTCTGTGTGTAGAGCATGTAGGAACAGATGCAAGAGGAAACACAGGAAATGTGGGTAAACAGAGACCACGAGTCATTAAAATTCATGAAATGGAGTGAGGTGGATGTCAAAAAGCAGAAAAGAGCACTGTGCGTCCTGAGATTTGTATACATTAGATTTCATTTTGTAAATGTTTTCTCTATTTTTATATGGTCTACAATAAGAAAATGTTACTTTCATGATCAGAACAATATATTTCAATAACATAAATGCATCTAGCATTTTGGAAAAAATCACTAGTTTGATTGAACTAGATTTTTCTTTCTTTTTCATTAAGACTCTGCAAAGGCTACTGCATCTGTTTCTTTATGAATGAAATACTGATTGGTCAAGCCAAAACACAGCTTCCCAGACCTCAGAATCAGGGCACTGTAGAAAGCCTGGTTCCTGAGTGAAAGCCAGACGTAGGTTTCTACCTTACGTTTCAGTTCAGGGCAGCGGTGGATGGTGGGGATTCAGCACATTAGTCATCAAGTTTCATCCTCCAGCTGACTGTTTTAACCATTTTGATTTTGTGTAAAGAAGATAATTTTACATCCCTCGGTGGTGATCATCCATTTAGATTCCTCTGTCATAACAGATGTCTTTGGCATTCTGACTGCAACTAACGAGATGTGATAGATGCTTCCGATTCAGTAGTCCAAGGTGTTAGAGGTGCACATTTTATTCTGAGAAAAAGCTTGGGCTTCTTCCGTCAATTAGTATAAACTAAGTGTGTGCCAGGTGTCACCTGATGATTAATAAAGACATATAATTACCATGCCAAGTTCTACAATGTGGAATCAGATTTCAGGATCCTGTTGCAAACGTAGACTTTAAAAGTAACTTAATCTATTATTGAAGACATGAGTAAATGTTGTCCAAGACAAGCAACTTACTTGCCAAGACTGCACACAAATTGCATGGCTGAGCATAGTCTACATCCATCTCTTCCTGTTTTCACCAGATGCTTGTTCTGCCCTGCTCTAGGAGAGGCACATGGCCAATCATCTTTCATCCCAATGCTTAACATAGTTCCTGAAACATAGTAGGAGATCAATTAATGTCATTTAAATATCTATTGAATACTGACTACAATCCGTAACAAATATCAGATTCATATGCTATTTGTTTTGGGAGAAGATTTTATGAGATTTATTTCCACAGTATATGTTGTTAGGGCAATTTTGAGACTAATGTATTTTTTAAATATATTTTTATTGATTTCAGAGAGGAAGGGGAGGGGAGAGAGAGATAGAAACATCAATGATGAGAGAGAATCATTAATTGTCTGCCTCCTACATGCCCCCTACTGGGGATCAAACCTGCAACCAGGGCATGTGCCCTTGATCGAAATCAAACCTGGGACCCTTCAGTCCACAGGCCGATGCTCTATCCAAACCTGCTAGGGCATGAGACTAATGTATTTTTAACATCAAATACCATTGATTAATATCTATAAAATCATACCTGGCACTGTGCCAGGCTCTGTCCAAAGAAAATATAGCAAAATTAGTCTGGCCTTTCTAAATATTTAATGGCCCTCACAGTGGAGGGAAGGAGGGAAGGAGGGAGGGAGAGAGAGAGAGAGAGAGAGAGAGAGAGAGAGAGAGAGACTTCAAGAAAGTTGAGATCTTGAATACCTTGGGCAAGGCACATACCAAAGGCCAAAATACAGAACCACTATTTCCCAAGTCAACATCAAGACTGTCTTTAGGAAGAGACTTGAAAGGAAAGGAATGTCATTGATCCACAATCTTCTATCCCCACTGCTAAGCCATGTTTGTTAATGGTACAGATTTCTCTATGTGCGATTATTGTCAAGATCATCTTTGAGCCCTCCTGTGTCACTGAAAGGCTTCATCATTATTTCAGATCTTAGCATTTCTGGTGCCCTTTCCTATTCTTGAAATCTCATTTGTGCCTGTGAGATGTAGTCCTGTTGTTAATGTAACTTTACTCGTCTGTTTGCCTAGTAAAAGAGCTGTTAATTTTGCTCAAATTTCCCCTCTTTACTGTCCAGCAAGACTTAATCTTTCTTTCTGTTTATTATTATTCTATCTCAGCACTTGTTTGTCTGGCTGAATTTGGGCCAGTTTCATTGCTTAAAATTGTTTGTTTCTGATGCTTGTGAAAGGTTAAAATTGGTGATGTGTGGACATGCTAAATAGCAATCTCAGAGGGTGAATAAAGAAAAATTGAATTTATTTAAAGAAAAGGGCATGTGGGATAGGGATATCCAAACGAAAGGGCTGGACAGCACTGAGCCAAAGAATATTGGGTCGATGATGGCAGCAAAAATATACTTAAGACAGTGAAACAAGGAAGGTGCATAGAAACAACAGGAGAGCCCAGGCTGGGCTGCTGTGGCTCACTGGGAAGTCAGAGAAAAGGGGGCCTCGGAGACAGGCCCAGGGGCTTAGCCTGGGATGAGTTGTCGCTGCCCATTGCTCTCCTGGTTGCAAATTTCCTGGGGTCCCTTAGAGCAAACATGTCAGAGCAGCCGGCGAGTTTGACATGCCTGCCTTAGAGGGAAGAAGGAAGGAAATGGCGCTGGCGTCTCCCCGGGGAGAGAGCGTGCACTGGGTGCTTCATCCTGACTGTATTTATCTCTCTCTTGCAGGTGGAAGTCTTAGGGGAGGATCTTAATAGAATATTCACCAGCTTTCCAAGGGTGCTCTTTCAGGGTCATGGTCTCCACTGACGGGTCAGTTCCAGGGCAGGGGGCATTAGGCAATGTAGCTGGGCCTGAGGCAGCCACGGCGTCATTTGTCTGTTTTGCTGACTTTCTGGGCCTGGAGCTGAAACACAGCTGAGGCTTAAATATTATCTTTAGGGAAGAAAAGATCAGGGGTATAAACTGCATGACCAGTAATGTGCTAAGGAAGTATAACTTACCCTGGGGGCGAGGTTCTTGTTTTCCCAGTTTTGCCCCTTGCTGGGCATCTAGAACTTTCTGCCCTTGTTGGGTACCTGGCCCATTGTCCTTGCTCTACTCATGTCTGTCTAACAGCTTACCTATATCCTGAGTTTAAGTGTGAGCCCTGCTGGACAATTCCATGGCTCCATCACTAACAGCTGCATCTATATCTATCTTTGGTATCTGTGCCCATGTATATTAATATTCTATCAATAGTTGTTTCTAAAGATTTCACCTCTAAAGTCTACCCTTGTGTATATGATCTCTGGTAAAAATGAAAATAGGAAGTAACAGGTCTGTATTAATTGAAAGTTCCATTAAGGGCTCAAAGCCAAGAGCTGGGTAGACAGAAGCTTGCCAAGTGCACAGAGCCTGAATCTTAATTGCACTTTTCTTTAGCAAGAGTGCTATTGACTGCAGTTCTCAAGCATATGGTCTTCCCCTAATTTTGTGCTAATGCATAAAACAGGGGTCCTGCTTATCGTTGCCGTTTGCCTAATAGAGATGCATGGGCCATAAGTGGAGTGTGTATATGTATGTTTTAAAAAAGTACCCATGATGCCCAACGGGAACAATTCTGATTGTGTAAATGGGTCTGTCTCTATACCTTATGCGTTTATGTAAATATATGTGCATTCACATTAATTTTAATGACAAAATATTTGAGAATATGCAATATGTCTTTAATATTGTAGTATTCTAATTCTAGTTGCTATTTCTTTGTACAGCCTCAAAAGGAATCATTACAAAATCTGAAAGCAAAGCAGCAAACTTGAAATTTTTGCATTTATTCTATCTTCTGAGAATATCAAGCTAATTAGACAGCACTGTACCTTCCAAAATCAGAAATATATTTTGTTGCTGGCAGCTGGACTGCACTACGTAGTATCTTGCCATAGAATGGCCACCCCAATGTCTGTCCAGTAGACATTGCTCTTAGCCAAGTCACAGAGGGCAGTGGCAAGGTGGATACAATGTTGATAGAATGCAACAGCCAATCCATATGTCCTGGCTCCAGTGCACATTGGGATTTTGGAATGGGGCTTAATCAGGATATTGATCTTTATGGTCTCACAGTTTGCTGATACTAGTGCCATGCCCATTTCAAGTAAAACATAAACAGCTTTAAACTGGTAGCATTGGAATCATAGCTAAGTCTAGACAAAGTATCTTGAAAGATAGCTACACATTCGGGAAGATCCTGGGCCTTTCTACTGTGTAGCATTTTCCTTTGTTTACCATTAGTTGTATCAAATACCTAACTATGAATTTAAGCTTATAATAAAGAAAAGGCACTTGGGAAATCTCCTTAGATATTGGGTAGTGAAAATCTATTAATCAATTGCTAGAGGTCTGTCCTTGAGGAGGTGCAAATATTACGACTTCTGTCTCAAAAGGAGGTATTTTCAGAGCATGGAACAAGATGGTTGATCCACAGTAAGAGGGAAGGCGAAGCGCAATGCAGCAAACAGGTGCATAGGTACAGGGTGCTGGGCAAATGAGATAGCGCTGTCCTCGTGGCTTCTATTTCCTCTATGAAACAATGAGATCTGGTGAAAGGAAAGGAAAGAAGGAGGTTTTGCATATTTGAGGAGAGAAAATATCAGAATTGATTGTCTAAGTCTTAGACTCTAAGAGATTTGAACAACTTAGAAATAGATATTCAAAATGATGCATTTTTAAAGACAGAAACCTACAATGACTGTGAATGTCAAGGGTGCCCTCTACAGTAAGTGGCACCTCACAAATACCTGTCCTTGACAGTGCGCCATAGTAAGAGAGCCTGGTATTCATTCTCTGAGTGACTTAATAGAAAGAAGATAATTCCCTTGAAAGGAAACTAATGAGATCTATTTAATTTGAAATGCGGGACAAAGGCTATACTTACAGTTTACTCTTTGAGATATACCAATATTAGGAGTGGGATTAAAAGATAAAGTCCACCCATGGCTTCATGATTTAATCTTTTGCCCAACGTATCATAGTACCCAAATTATTAAAGTAAGTTTTCAAACATTTTTTAAAACTAGGCCATTTTTTTCCTTTTTTATAACTTAAATTAGTCCATGTTTTCCTCAAAAGTATATGTGCTGCTTGAATTCTATTGAAAAGAAAGTACTGAAATAATTTTTTTAAATAGCTAAGGCCATTAAAATGTCCCCTGGTGATATTTAAAATAAGAACTAGGGTGCTACTTATTTAGGTAGTGTATTAATAATGTGGAAATGGGTTTAATCTTCTACTCTACTTGGGTTCTGGGACTTTCCTGTTGAAATTGTATATATCCAGAGATGGCATATATTATTGTTAGCTGAGAGATGAAGGATATCCTATGACATACCTTTGACTCAGGTTAACATACTTTAGGTGAAATGCCAAATGCAAATTATTAGAAGTAAAGGTGAGACTTTGGTGTTTTTCCAGATTATTTTGGTTTGATATTTAAAAAAAAAACACACAACCAAATCTGCCCAGCTAGCGTGGCCCAATGGTTGAGCATCAACCTATGAATCAGGAGGTTACAGTTCTATTCCTGGTCAGAGCATATGCCCGGGTTGCGAGCTCACGCCTCAGTATGGGGTGTGCAGGAGGCAGCCGATCAATGATTCTCTCTAATCATTGATGTTTCAATCTCCCTCTCCCTTCCTCTCTGAAATCAATAAAAATATATTTTAAAAATAAAAATAAATAAAAAACCCAAATCCTGTCCTGCCAATCACAAATTCTCCCCATGGAGTTCCTGTGCATTTGGAGAAGCATCAAAACCACACCTTAGCAATAGCCATATTGATGTCCTATGCTGCGAGTCAGATATGACAAAGAATGACTTGGCATAACTGACCTAGACTCAAAACCTGAGTCTGAAATTAGAGAGTTCTATTTTCCCCTTAATATGTGTCTTGTTACAGGTATACACAACATGCTTACAAGAAAGAGAGAGCTAAGACTGAACCAAAAAGAACTCACTTACACAGGTGGCACAGAACAGAGTTGAAATGGGAAGGCAAGGGCACGGAAGGAAGGATTTGTGGATGATTGCTTATTATGGCACTATTGCGTCCCAACGAATGCCTTATAGTCTGAACAATAGGATTTGCAACTCATCCTTCCCAGATCCGGAGAAGGGCTGCACAGCACAGGACCAATTTGAGAAATATGACAGAAGCCACATGTTTCGAAGATATTGGGCCTCTTTGCATTTTGACCTCAATTGATGTATTTGGGAGATGGCGATTAGTTTGTAGGACATCTGCTTTAACTCACTGGTGGTATCCATGGGAGAATGTGAATCCAGAGGGCTTTATTGACTTGTTCAGAGGTTCAGAGGAATTTAATAGAACCATAACACCAATTGGACTCTTCCCTTGTGAGTGTTTCCAATTCATATAGTTCGTATATAAAAGCTCGGGCTGTTTTTATAGGTTTTAGAAATGTCTGGCCAGTTGGTGGGAACATACCACCAGGAGTCTATTTCACATGAATGACTGAGATGAGTCCTGCTGGAGAACTGTACCTGAGGCGAGTTCATTCGTGGTTTTGTCCAACAACTAAATCTGAGTTTGATAGAGCTTTCCTAAATGGGGGTGCGGTGATGTCAGGAAGTAAACTGTCCAAGCAGCTGAATATCTGTGATTCCCATTAATTTCTCTGTCACTTCCCACATGTTCTAGAGGTCCAAGAATTAGAAACTATGTGTAACAGAAATTGTGTGTAACAGTGACACCTCTAAAGCGTGTGAGACGTAGGGCTCCAACATTACACTGCCGGCCTCTGTCAAACAGTTCAATAAAAGTAGAGCAGGATTCTCTTCTCTTTGGCACAAGGCATCCTGTTCTTGGACATGCGGAAGGTTTCTAAAAATACACTGCAGGTTTACAACTCAGGTTTATGGACCAGGGACTCAGAAGCTCCTGACAGCAAAGGCTGGTGAGTGAGTACCTCCTCTGGGATGAAAACCTCCTCTGTGATCCAAAAGAAGGGTGGTCCTCACTCCTCTCTAGGTAGCAAAGTGGCTATCAAAAAGACCAGCAAGCAGCTCTGTGGCAACAGGAACTTCGTGGGAAGATATCAGTGGGAGGATCAGGGCAGAGTTGGGAGAAATGATCAGATATTTAAGAAAATGTCTAAGAAATGAGTCATCGAGTACTGAGACATCACAATGGTATGTGGAAATAAAAGGCAGAAGTACATCATTAATTTTACTGTTAGTTTGAGCCAATTTGTAACCTTCTTCCCAGGGCTCATCTAAAATCGGAACTGGTGGCAAACACACAGGGCTGCTGCTTCCCCAACACCCGGGGGCAACAATCATATTTTCAGTCTATAACGTAGTGGCCCTACCTAAGTTTGTTACTTTATTTTTTTGGTCACTCTTTCTCAATTACATTTAATTCACCAATTATTTATTAAATCCCTATCCTGTTCTTACCATTAAGAACGTTATACCTGTATATATTCATAGAATGTCAAACCGGAAAATGATCTTCAGCAACATCCATTTATTTATATTAATCTGAATCAATTAGACTTAAGCAAATTGTGAAAAATATAGAAGGGAATTCCATGAGGGTACTAAGTTACATAGACATGCATAAAAATTTTCACATCTCATAAAATGTAAGGATGTCAAATTCAGTGACTGCTTTCTATTTTAAAATTCCCTTCCACCTCTCAGCAAGTTTAAATCCTTGCCCCCACCACCCCCAGGCCCATTAGAGATCATGTGATATAAATAGGACCTTCAACTCACTAGGTTTTCTTCCTGAAGCCGATGAGAAGTGACTGCCCTGTGGTGGGCCTCTATGGGAGATTCCTTAGCAAAGGCCAATGAGTTTGAGGGAGAAAATTGTTGATGCAAAGTTGTTAAATGAGTTCTGCTTCTCTGAGGTGAGCTCAGTCCACACAGGAGTGTTCACCGTGAGAGGCCGAATGGAAATTTCCTAATATTATAAACTGTTAAGTTGATATTTATAGAACAGGCAACATAGAATTCTTCAGTTGGATTTAGTTGTGTGTCTGTTTTTGTTTTTTTTTTCTTTTTCCTTCTCACTAAATACATTTCGGTATTATTACTTCAGTCAGGGGTGTTTGAGAAAGCAGTTCCATTTTGGGGGTGATCTTAGCTTGACAGTTTCAGTAAGAAGTCTGTGTGACTATGCCGGTTGCATGTTTTTTTGCGATAAGAATGTGCATCATTCTGTGAAGCAAATGACACAATGATTTACTCCAGATAAGCAAGCATTGTTGGAAGACTGAAATTGCAAATGTGAAAGCTGTACCACCCATGGACTGCAATTCCTCATGACTTTCTTTCTGTCCTTACAGATTAGAGGATGACTTGATATATTTTTAGCAAATAATCACACTTTCTACATCTGACTTTCTTTACTCTTATACTCCTAAATAAACTTTGGTTGATAATGAGGAGAATAAATAATTTCCAGTAATGTTAATTCAGACATGGTGTTAGTTCAATTAAGAAGGATGAATTAGAACTTTATAAATTTGTTCATGTTCCCATTACTTTCTCAGTATTGGGTCCATTTGTTCAGATTCATTTACACATATAGCAATTTTTTAAATCATTCCAGTTGAGAGAATAAAATTCTTTTAAATGCCACTCCCTTATATTGTGTAGCAGATAATACAAATACAAGCACATGATGTTGAAATTGTCAATAGCCACAGTAGACAGAAGAAAACAGGTAAATTTAATTTTAATAAGACTATCAATTTAAACACATAAAATATATAGTGTTTTATCATGGAATCAGAATAATTATTACTAACAATATATTTTACATTTCTTAAAATCTGGTTTATATTTTATACTTAAAGTACATTTCAACTCATACTGGCCATATATGAAGTTCTCAATGGTCAAATGTGGCTAAGGTATCTACTCTATTTGGAAAGAGAGTTCCAGGATGTGTATTTTCATTAGCATAGAAGACTGTTATTTTGTAGGAGCATCATAAGAAATAGGATTTTAAAAGTGCTTATTAAAAGTGATACTAATACATGCCGTGTTTTGTACAATATAATATAGTAAACACAACAACATCCTGTCTTTTAAATGATGTTTTGTTTGTGTGGATAGCTATCCCTGTCTGTGGAAAGGTTTTGCAGAAGAAAGAACTGAGATAAGAAAGATAATGGCTTGACCTGGAATAGTGGCAGAGAAAACTATTTTAGGGAAAGGATGTCCCCAAATAATTTAACCAAAGATGTTTTTTTTCTTTTTAATCCTCACCTGAGGACATGCTTTAGATAGAGGGAAGCAGGGGGGGGGGGGGGGGAGAAAGAAACATTGATGTAACAGTGAAACAATGATCTTTTGCCATCTGTATGTGCCCCAACCAGGAATTGAACCCACAACCCAAGTATGTGGCCTGATTGGGAATCAAACTAGACCAAACCAGCAAGCTTTTGGTGCACAGGACGACACTCAACCAACTGAATCACTGCAGCTGGGCTAAGCCAATTTTAACTTAGATGTTGGACATCATAAATTCTTTAAGGAACATTTAATGAGAAAAGTATTACTGTATTACATTTTACAGTGAAGTGGCAATGCCTTGTGGAATTGCTATATAATACTAATAAAATAATACTTGAGAAGTATGACTGTTTGTTTTATTATAACCATATTTATCTGCAAGGAAATTCTATCTAATAAAGAGGGAACATGCTAATTGACCCTCACGCCATCGCAAAGATGGTGATACCCACAGCCAATAAGGAAGGAATATGCTAATTGACTGCCTGCCCTCAAAGATGGTGGCGCCCACAGCCAATAAGGAAGGAATATGTTAATTGACTGCTACACCCTCAAAGATGGCGGCACCCACAGCCACAAGATGGCCAGCAGGGGAGGGCAGTTAGGGGCGACCAGGCTGGCAGGGGAGGGCAGTTGGGGGCGACTGGGCCAGCAGGAGAGGGCAGTTGGGGGTGATCGGGCCAGCAGGGGAGCAGTTAGGCATTTATCATTCTGGCAGCAGAGTGGTTAGGTAGTGATCAGGCTGGCAGGCAGAAGCAGTTAGGGGCAATAAGGAAGGCAGGTAGGCAAGTAGTTGGGTGCCAGCAGTCCTGGATTGTTAGAGGGATGTCCAAGATTGGAGAGGGTGCAGGCTTGGTTGAGGGACAGCCCCTCCCCAGTGCATGAATTTCATGCACCAGGCCTCTAGTTGTATATAGTCTGCAGGACACTTGGTTCTGTTCATGGAGACATTTGGTTCAAGCTGAGAGGTCCTTTGCATTAGGTTCTCTCCAAAACATCTCTAAACATAATTGGTCCACAGCAAATAGCCTTTGATATTCGGTCTTGTCAAAAACATTCTTAGGAAACTTAGGAAAATGACCTGCGTTCAAGTGGCTCATAATGCTAACTTCTTTTTTTTTTTGCTTTCAGGATTAATACATAAAAAATACTATCATGTTTTGTTGGTCAAAATAATTGGGATGTGGCTATATTGCCAATAATAATGCTTTTTGCCTCAGTAGCCCAGCTGGGTTCAGGTAGATAGGTCAGGGTTTGAATCTTGCATAAGAATGGGGTTCAGAGGGTTTATATTAATTATTAACCAAATATCTCCATGGACATTTTGGACAGGACCAAATGCAAGGTGATTTTATATAATGTCTGTTATATCTGTTTAGCTTTGTTTTTTACTTAACTTTTATGGGTTTGTCTTTAGCAAAAGCTGATTGAAGAACAAATGTGTAATTTGTATTCCTAGGCATGCCTGATCCCCAGGCCCAGCTGTCAAATTCCATCTCCTTCTGGTACCAAGCATCTTGAAGACCTGATAATTCATAATCTAACCAGAGTTTTTGCTGGAATCTATATAATCTTATTCAATTCTGTCCAGAACCATAGTTGATCAAGTGCTGGCACATTGCAATAGGAAATACCCATTAAAAAGACAGTCAAAAGAGCGGGTGACCAGTAAGGTTAAACAAAACTCTAAATGTAATTAAATTTTGCACTTGTCAGTGTGATAGAAACAACGGTATTACTATAGTTAAGATTTGGGTTTTCTGTGGCAGCAGTTTTACATTCAACCAGCATTATTTTGTGTGTGAAAATATTAACTTACTTTCTTTACCATGAAATACATAACTGGAATTAAAATATCCAACTTAATGGCTTTCAAGCATTTTATGTTACTGTGTTCTAAAATGTTATTATTTTTACCACAGATTTTTCTCCCATGATATTGGATCAAGATAAATTCTTAGCAGGTAGGCAGAAGGAAAAAATAAGGAAGATAGCCAGACATGGCATTAGCAAGATGGAAGTTTAGGAGGTCTCAATGCTTGTCTCCCCCACTAAAACAACAAAAACAATACATAAACAACTTCAAACTGATGAAAATACCTCAAGGAAAGCTCTGGGCTACCACAAAGAAGCAGGAAAAAAAAGTTTGTGTAGCTCAAAAATGGAGGATTGTCACAAGAAAAGCACTGGAATCATTTCATCTGTATCACCCCATTCTCCAGTCCTGAGCAGATTGGTGCCATGAGGCATTCCCTCAGAGGAATTTCACTCCAAAGGGAGCAGGGGTATAGGGGAACCCCAGCAAGCCACTGCTGTGAATTATTGCAGCCTTTGCTACCAAGGACTCCCACAATCTTCACCATTGCTGCTGCCATCTGATGGAGCTGCACCGAGTCCCCTCTAAGGCATCTGCTCCCCAGGCGGGAGCTGTTGCTACAAATATAGTGAGTCCTGCCCCGATTGTCCCCCATGACAAACTCTCTTAACTCAGGATGCCAAGGTGCTTTGCCATACACAAATTAGGATGAAAAAGAGTAAGGAAAGCCTATGTGAATTATGCAACACAATCAAACAATATAATATTCTCATTATGGGCATCCCAAAAGGAGAAGAGACAGAAGAAAGGGACAAAAATTGTTTTTAAAAATAATGGCTGGAAACTTTCCAAAGGTGGGGAGAGATATAGCCACCAGGTATTCTCAAAGATCCCCAAACAGGTTCAACCCAAAGAGAACTTCACCAAGACACCTTATAATCTAGGTCTCAATAATCAAAGCCAGAGAATTTTGAAAACAGCAAAAAAGACTCATTACATGCAAAGGATTCCTGATAAAAGAAAATAGCAGATTTCTCAGCTGAAAAACTATAGACCAGGAGAGAGTATATTCAAAACACTCAGAGGAAAAACAAAACAAAATCAAACAAACAAAAACAACAGAAAAAAAGCACAGATACACACATAAACCCATAAACCAGTCAACAGGAATACTTTGACCAGCAAAGTTATCTTTCAGACATGAAGGAGCAATACTTTCCCAGATAAACAAAAGCTGTGATAACTTATCACTACTAGACCTGTCTTACAAGAAATTCTAAAAGGAGTATTTAAGCTGAAATGGAGGGACAAAGTTAATATGAAAACATATGAAACTATACAACTCACTGGTAAAGATAGATATATACTCATATTTAAAATATTCTACTATTGCAAAAGTGGTGTTAAATCACCTTGAACTCAACATATTTTGATAATAGATACACAACATAAAAATATATAAATTGGGACATCAGCAACATAAATTGGGTGAAGAAAAGTAAAAATGTAAAACATTTTATGCAATTGAAATTAAGTCATTATAAGCTTAAAATAGACAATTATAACTATAAGATGTATTATGAAAGATGTATTATGGTAAACATAAAGCTGAAATCTTTTATAGATAGATAAGTGATAAAAAGAAAAGAAGCAAAGTATACTGTTACAAACTTATGAAGAAATACAGCAAAAGAGGGAAAAAGACAAAGGAACTATAAAAACAAACAAATAAACAAAAACAGCCAAAAAGCAATT
Organism: Myotis lucifugus; assembly: GCF_000147115.1. NCBI lineage: Eukaryota > Metazoa > Chordata > Mammalia > Chiroptera > Vespertilionidae > Myotis > Myotis lucifugus. The sequence goes on along the minus strand of NW_005871418.1, from coordinate 949,756 downwards.
AGCAAAATGATGATAGTAGATCCTTACCTGTCAATAATTACTCTAATTGTAAATAGTTTAAATTGTCTAATTAAAAGACAAAGTCACTGAATGGATTAAAGACCAAGACCAAAATATAAGCTGTCTACTAGATACTCACTTAAGTTTTAAAGACACCCTTAGGCTGAAAATAAAGGGATTAAATAAGATATTCCAAACAAATGAAAACCAAAAGAAAGCAGGGGTAGCTATACTACATCAGACAAAATAAGTGTTTAGTGAAAAGTTGTAACAAAATATAAGAAAGGTCATTATACAATGACTAAGGGGTCAATTCATCAATAGGATAAAGCAATTATAAATATATGTTTGCTAAGTATTGGAGCACCTAATATATTAAACAATTACTAACTGAATGAGAAACAAAAATAGACAGCAATACAATGATATAAGGGACCTTTAATTCCCCACTTTCAACAATGGATAGACATCTGGACAGAAAATAAATAAGGAAATGATGGATGGAACTATATTTTAGAGCAAATAGACTTAACAGACATATACAAACATTTCATCCAATAGCACCAAAGGATACATATTTCCCAAGTGCACATGGAACATCTCCAGGGTTGTTCTTTGAAAATATTTTAAAAAATTGATCAACCTTAGTTACACAAAGAAAAAAAGAGAGATAACTCAAAATAATCCTATATAATAAAAGGCTAATATGCAAATCAACTGAATGGCGGAACGACCAGTCGCTATGATGTGCACTGACCACCAGGGAGCAGATACTCAACGCAGGAGCTCCCCCCGCTGGTCAGTGTGCTTCCACAGGGGGAGCACCTCTCAGCCAGAAGCTGGGTTCATGCTAGCGAGCACAGCAGCAGTGGCAGGAGCCTCTCCCATCTTCGCGGCAACACCAAGGGAAGCGGGCCTAAGCTGTCAATCGGACATTCCCCAAGGGCTCCTGGACTTCGAAAGGGTGCAGGCTGGGCTAAGGGGCCCTGCCCCTAGTGCATAAATTTCATGCACTGTGTCTTTAGTTACATTATAAATGAAAGAGGAGACATTACAACCACCACCTGAGAAATACAGGTATTCAAAAGAGACTTCTATGAACAACAATGCATTAACAAATTGGATAATTTAGAAGAGATGGCTAAATTCTTATAAACATACAACTTATCAAGAGTAAGTCGTGAACTAATAGAAAATATGAACAAACAAATGACAAGCAAGGGGATTGAATCTATAATTAAAATCTCCAAACAAATAAAACTCAGGACCAGATGGATTCACAGATGAATTCTAGAAAACTTTTGAAGAAGAATTAATATTAATACTTCTAAAAATCTTCCAAAAAAAAAGAACAGGAAAAAAAATTCCCAAATTATTTTATGAGGCCATTATGATATGAAACTGAACCATATAAGGACACTGTAAGAAAATAAAATTAAAGGCTAATATTCCTCGCAAATATGGATGCAAATAATATTAGCAAACCATGTAAGAGTACATTAAATGGATCACATAGCATGATCGAGGGAGATTCACCCTTGGGATGCAAAGTTCATTCAACATACAAAAATCAATAAATGTGATACGTACACCACATTAACAAAATGAAAGATACAAATCATATGATCATCTAATAGATGTAGGAAAGGCATTTTACAAAATTTAACATATTGTAATGATAAAAACTCTCAACTAATTGGGTACAGAAGGAATGTGCCTTAATATTTTAAAATTTAATTATGTTGGAAATGAAAGAAATGTATTAATGATAAAAAAGAGGTACCTGATTCCTATAATAATAATTAATACCTGGGTCTTGGCTTCGCTGGCATCAGTCACTAAGACAGAAACCATGTTATTTATTACTAACGTCAATTTAAGTGATTTGAGGTTCTGATTAATAGGTCATGTAATCAATTGTATGTAGAAGGGGACTGTGTTGAGTCTGCAGGGATTGGCTATTTGTAAGGGGGGACTCTAGATTGCCTACCAACCAGGAAGGCAAAATATGCAGATATTTAGCTAACTAGAAAGGACCAATGCTATAGCTGGGGAGTGGAGGATGAAGATTGTGCTTTGCTGGGAAACAATTCCATAACTAATTTCCAAAGAGAGCAAAGGTCACACTGGAAGAAGGGCTTTAGGAGAAATTGCAGTGTGACAGAGGTGCTGGCCCCTGAGAGGGTTATGCCATTATGTTATCGACTGCTTTCAGGAGACGAGCGATGAGTTTGCCATATTGAATGAGACAGCAGGTTACATAAGGAAAGGGTAGTTAAAGGAATCTGTGAATGACCAGAAACTGCGCTAGTATTGAAAATGATTTTGAAATTGAATTCAAATAGTCATGATAATAAATACCTAACATGGTGACTGGCATTTAAGAACATCTTGCTTTTCCTCATAAAACCTCTGGATATTACATAATTCCTTCAAGTTCATCTACCCTGTCTCTTAAAATTTTGTTACCAAAACTGAACTAAAATAACGATTCTCTGTCTTACATCAGTGCTAGTTTTGTTCTTCCTTCAGTGTTGGAAAGAGAGGGGTCATGGTGAAGGAAGGAGGAATGATTTTATCTCCAAGGGCTGCTACAGGCCACATCTTTTTCTGTGAGGCTTCGACTAAACGAGCGATAAATATGGGAGGGCCTGAATCTTCTCATCCATATAATGAATTGTAGGAGAAGACTAGGTGATATATATTGTCAAAAAGGGGAGCAATTTAAAACTTATTAAGAATATAGAGAGATGAAGACTACCTCTTCCATGTTTTATAGGGAGAGTGAGTGAGTGTGAGCGAGCAAGCTCCAGTGCAAATGATGGTGCTCCTAGGTGGCCGTCTTGGGTCTTGGCAGCGTAGGCTGCCTTACAGCCTCTATCAGGTTTATTTGTACCTGCATCATTGTGATAATACCACGGCTAGCTCTTTTTGAGCTTTTGTACAGACTGATTTTAGTCTTCACCTTCCTCCACTCCCCCGTTCTGGCCTCCCTGTCCCCTGGACCACAGGCCGGGGAGGGAGTCTAGGCAGGGGCCTCCCCAGGGACGTTTTGTAAATGGAACTCTGTTGTGTGGGCATGTGCCTTGATGTTTGTACTTTGATTTTGGTAATACCAAGCTTTATTAAATATACCGAGTTCTTTTTTAACACAAAAACAAAACAAAACAAGAAAACCCATAGGACTCATAGGTACAGAATAAATATGATAAAGACACTATTATATACATTTTTATGAAATTATAATCTTTAGGGAAGTGGATCATCTAATATTGCAGTTCACTTGAATATGCCAGCTTTGAATTATCAGTGTCACTTCTAGGAACCTTCAAAATGATATTTCTCAAATTATTTTTAACAAAAAAATAAAACTAAAGTTCTACAAATAAAAAAGTGGCTAAATATTATGTAACTTCTTATTATAGAATATTATTCTGCTTAAAAAAGAAGCACATATATATAACAAGATGGCAAAATATAGATAATTTATTGATTGCTAAGTAGTTAGGAAGGAGAAAAAAAGGAAAGGTAGGAAGGGTCATTGACTATATAGAAGGAAGGAAGTAAATGCGCATAAAAAGAAACTGAAATGGTACATGCTAAACACTGGTGATTTGTGTGAATTAAATTATTGTGAACAAGGGAGGAAATTTTATTTTTTTCTTTATACATTTAAGGCATTTTTTCCAAATCCTAATAATACTTTTGAAATATATAAAATAAAATAAATAAATATTTTATACATGCATATGCTTTTCTTATTTGGGGTTACTTTGATATCTATACTGAATTATATTTATTAGTATATTCCTTCACCTAATTTGAAAAAAAAATAAAGCTTACAGGGATGCATAAAATTTAACAAGCTAGCATAAATATAATGTTGGGGAAAAAGAAACAATAAGGCAGGGTGATGTGATCATAAAGTAGAATAGTAATGAAACTTAAAATGCATAACATAATGTCCACAAGTGTAGTTCCATGCTGCCTGGCATATAAGAAGAGCTTAACAAAGGAGGTATTTATTTTATGTGCATATTAATAGAAGTCAAATGACACTCCCCAGACGCAATATCCCTAGTGTCTCCAGATCGTCTATAAACTCATGCATATTTTAGAATTAGAATAAGTATTAACTAAGCAGCTCTCTTATATGCCCAGCATCAAATAGTGTCTGGAACCTTCACTTGGTCCACTTGGTCATTGCCTTCCCCTCAGAAAAACAAGTCCACAACTAGGTCGAGAGCATCACAAGTGTAAGGAAGGCAGTGGTGCAGGTTTCACTAACAATCACAGGGAATCTTGAATGACTTATGATCATCACACTACTCTGTTGAAAAAGCCATGCTTGCAGTACTGTGCTCCGTTCTTTTCATTTTTAAATTGTCTAATCTAATAATAGACAAACATGATAATTGACCATACCTTTGCTACGCCTCCCATTGGCTAATCAGTGTGATATGCAAATTAACCGCCAACAAAGATGGTGGCTAATTTGCATACTGCAGGCAGGGCAGGCCAGCGTGAGCCGCCATCCGGGCCCCTGAGTGCCACCTAAGCCCCGCCCCCAGCCAAGACCCCCGTGAGCAGCCCTGGGTGGAGGGGCTTCGTGGTGCAATCGGCCCGAGGAAGCTCTATTCTTGCAGGAATCCTCCTGCAATGGGCTTCTAGTATATAATAAAAGCCTAATATGGTAAGTGTCCGGTCATCCAGTTGGCCCTTCAACCAATCAAAGCGTAATATGCTAATTATATGCTAAGGCCACTCAACCAGTCACTATGATATGCACTGACCACCAGGGGACAGACGCTTCAATCGGTAGGTTAGCTTGCTTCTTGGGTCCGGCCAATCAGGACTGAGCACGATGGGCTGAGCATGCCCTAGAGCCCTCCCGCGGTCCTTCTCTGGCTGGCCAACCTCCCGCAGCCCTACCCAGCCCCACATAGAAGCTGTCCGCTGGTGGTCAGTGCGATCCCACAGGGGGAGCACCGCTTAGCCAGAAGCCAGACTCACAGCTGGCAAGCACAGTGATTGCAGGGGTGGTGGTGGGAGAGTGGGCGGTAAGGAGCGAGGGGTCCTGGACTTCGAGAGCCCCGGATTGTGAGAGGGATGTCCTGGACTGTGAGAGGGCGCAGGCTGGGCTGCGGGGACTTCTCCCCTTCTCCCCCAGTGCACGATTTTTGTGCACCGGGCCTCTAGTATTTACATAAACAACCTGGACATGTTCAGAGGAGTGTGTCTGGAACAGTAAAGCCAGTATGTATGACAAAGGGTTGCAGAAAGCGTTTTGTCACACCGTTCTAGAAAAATAAGGATGGACACGAGGGCTGTGTGTAACCATTTTCAATACTTAAAGATATATTGCCATGTAGAAACTGAACGAAATAAATGAGTAACCTGGGATCTGCAGTTGGAGGTTAAAAGGCGGTAGATCTGGGTTTGGTTTAAGAAAAGATATCCTAATAATGACCAGATTGGCTCACTAGTGAAGTTACTTGCCTCACCAAGTGATGCTTACTACCTAGCTTTAACAGAATGACTCCAGATCAGGGCTCAAATACTGGAAAACTTTTTTGGAATTGGAAACAGTTCTAATATCTTTAAAATATTATCATACCTATGATCAGATATTTTTTCATGCTTAGCAATTGGCAGATAGGAAATAAATGTGAAATATTATAAAGCACACAAACACATAAACACAAATAGGATTTTTATTAATCTAGGGCAGGGAAAATGAGATTATTTAGCATTGAAAAAATGATAACAGTAACATTGTTACTCTCTTTCTTGTAGGTAGATTTTAAATGTCTTAGTCCATCAAAATGTTCAAATATTTGTGGAATTCAGTTATTTACTAAAAATAAAACAACAGCAAACAAATAATTGAGTATATTCTCATTGAAACAAATTAGAAAATAGCATTCCTTTTACAGCATATATGAAGAAACAGCTAAATTGATAAGCCCGTGTTTGTGCTTTCTAGTGAATTTTCTAACTGAAAAGCCTCGGGCAGTACTTTTCAAGAATGGTGTTCCTTTGAGATATGGCTTAATAAAGACAGCACACTGCCAAGATCCTTGGACTGGTAGGCGAACAAATTGCTCTGGGTTTTACTGCTCACTGGACTCATGCATTCTTAGCATTTTACAAGTAGGAGTTTCTTTCTTTCTTTTTTTTCTTACAGGGGGCAGTTACTTTGAAAACTTAAATGAAACATATAGGACTAAGGTGGCATAAATTTTCCTCCTCATTTATTAAGATCCAATCTGCATGCAAACTCTGCCAGGCACATTATGTTAGGTTGGTTAAACAGATATGTACTAGCTTTTAAAGGTCATGAAAATCAGATGACATGAAAGTAGAGATCCTGGACTATTATTCCTGCCAGGGTACTCTGAATCTTCATGATCTAATATCCTACAAAGAAAAGGATCCAGGGATGCTGTGATCCTATTAGATGGCCTGTCCTGGGAGGATCTAAGGGATCAAGCGAGGCAGGAGATGCTTTCTGGAGCCCACGGACAAGCCCATGGATGTCACTAGTCCTGGAGAAATGCAAACACTAGCACCTGGGTATGGGTTCGGATGACAACGGGTAGACATGAGGGGCCCAGGGATAAAAGGTCAGTGACCACTATGGGGTCAGTGACCCTTGCACGGGTTTACGTCATGGACTCACCCAGCAAAACGTTCTGTATATTAGTAGGTCAGGGTCTAGGTGATGTACAAAGTCCACTTGGGTTGGAAGAATGAAGTTTGATCCTGAAGTGTTAGAGGGAAGGTGGTACATAAACCATTCTGCCTGAGGCCAGCGGTCTCTGGGTGGTCATAGCCAAAAGGGTCCTTTTAGCTCTAGGACTGGGAATCTAAATGCTACAGGACAATCCAGCAATTTATTTTACTCGTCCATAGGCTTTGACCTCTCCCTGGTGCTAACCATATTCATGGCTGGTTTCTAACATTTTGGTGTGTCTGTAACTCACCTTGCCCCAGTGCACATGCTCTGGGTATCGCCTGTCCATTCCAGGCCCAATGTTATCTCTTCACTTATTGGCGATCAGAATTTAAAAATAGAACCAGCACTAGAAGGCAGGAAGTCTTGTGCAATGCCACCGGGAGCATCTCCAGCTGTATTAGTACCATTGGAATAATGAGTCTGATTATGGTGGCGACAAAATAAAATAAGTAAATCAAAGTAGGGCAAGCAGGCACTTGCATCTGCCTACATATTCACATGAACTACATTTTGAACACTAGCATTCTGAATCTTCATTACTGCAGGGTGTCTATGAAGCTGGATTTGGAATTTGATTAGAATGCTGCCAGACTTATTGCTAAAGAGGTAAATAAGCTGTTTTCAAAGCTGAGCAGGAAACCCATCTAGTTTATTCTGATAAAATCAGGCCAGTAAGCATAATAATCAAAGCTGTATACATTACTCATCCTCCACATGGAAAAGCAGACAAAACACAGCTAACTAAAAAAGGGTTCTAGAGGATGTAGTCACGATTTGGACTCAGTTTTCTATGCCAGAGTTCACTGTTGTTTGTCAGTGGCCTTTCCCCAGTGAACACCAAGCCCGTGGACAAGTCTACTTAACTGTGTGAGCTGGAATGCTCAGCTACATGGCATGCCTCACCAGTTGACTAGTCTTTTACTTAAACTGTTATAGACTTTGCTAAAATCTGAATCAAAGGAGAGGCAATTTTTTTTCTAGGAAATAATGATCATAACGAGAGACTTGATTTTAAACGAGAAAGATGTATGTAAGTACAAGGGCTTGGCTGGCTGGTTTTGCTACACTCTAGCTATAGGAGGGACTTTAAGAAAGCCATTCAACTAATATGTGTCTTTGCTTCCTCATCTGTGACATCGGTGTATTCGATGATAATGTAGAGGGGCCATTCTTGTAGAGTATACCACAGATTATTGATGTTGAACAAAATGTTGACTGGTTGTGGGTAGTTTAATTTTATATACCGAAGTCATTTGAATTACTTTTGAGTGTTCCTTTTTAAAACACATATAGAAGCGAGTGTGTTTGTATGTGAGTGTGCATCTTTTTAGTTAGTGCTTATCAACAGAGGAACAATTTTGTGTTTGAGGGGACATTGACCAGTGTTGGAAGTCGTTTTTGATGGTCGGAGATGAGGGTGCTATGGGGTTCCAGTTGGTGGAGGACACAAAGGGCTGCTAAACATCTTAACATGCGGCCCTCCCACAATGAATAATTATTACAGTTTTTTCTCATTCAGAGGCTGTTAAATCGCATTGTTTACCCATATCTTCAGAAAATAATCACTTCTACTGTTGTGGTAAACAATCTGCTTCCCTATTTATAATGGTCTGGCCCTCTAGCAACTTCAGTGTGAAATTATAGCTAATTTGCCTACAAATGTCAGGTGGTCATAATAATCTGGACACTCAGTTATATAGATAAGTACCATATGTATAATATGCCTCCCTTTCTTTTTCAATAATTTGGTCATAGCTTTCTGCTCAATTTGCCACAGAAATAACATGGGATAATATCTATGAAGAGACTCTGAAAAATATTAATATCATATATATTAATATTAATATCATATATATGAACACTGACTACTTCCCACACATTGAAATATGTCCTGGGAAACACCAGGGTGAATCACCTTGGTTCCTTGTCCTCACGCAGCAGCCGGTTCTGGTGAGTTCGAGTGACAGAGCCCATAGTGCAGCCACACACAGCAGAGTGGAGCAAACAGAAGCACTGATAAACCCTTCTCACAGGATGGCTCAAGACAAGCCTCAGAGTAGAGGAAACATTGTAATTCATGTTTTATGTGTGCATACTTATGCTCAGGCATATGTAAATATTTTGTTTGTTCTTATCTTCAAGCACATGTAAAAACTTTGAAACTCTGCCCTGTGTTCAAGCAAAGGTCTTTGGTAAAGGCTTTAGAAGCTACGGAGATAGGGCTGATGTTGCCACTGCTGACTCAAGACTCAAGAATGGTGTCTGCCAACACTTTCTGAGCTGTGGGTCTACCTAGGCCATTATTGATATCAACCTCAATCTGAAAAACTGTACAAAAAGTCATTAAGAGTTTTCTTGGGATTAGAGGTTATGAGGATTGAAAACAATTTAAATATTATCTTCATGTTTAATACTAAATGAATTATTTTTTATTTTCTTTAGGAATATTGTATTCACCAAGAAAGATGTTTTGCTATTACACACACACACACACACACACACACACACACACTCACTTTGGTAAGAATAGATTTATGTTCTTTATTTCAAGGAAATATGTAGGAAATTTAAGTTATTTTTCTTTTTTTTCCTTTTAAGATAGTCAATAATATGAGTAGAATTGTAACACATATTGGCAATTGCTGTTTTCCCCTTATGCTTACCTAAACTGTTACACTATTTGGATATATATGCCTCTTCTAATTCTATATTAAATTTATTTCCCAAATTCCAGAGTAAATCTTGTATCAACTTCTAAAGTATGAAGTATTTTAATTATATATTTTTTTATTTTATTAAATTTTGGGATGGCATTGGTTAATAAGATTATATAGGTTTCAAGTGTTCATGTCTATGATATGTGATCTTTATTTTGCTTTGTGTGCCCACCACCCAAACTTAAATCATCAGCTTCTTTCACCACATATCTGGTCTCCTTTACTCTTTACTAGCCCCTCATCCCCTTCCCTCTGGTAACCACCTTACTTTGTGTCTATGAGTTTCAGTTTTATATCCCAAACTAGAGGCCCGGTGCACAAAAATTTGTGCACTCAGGGGTGGGGGGTTCCCTCAGCCTGGCCTGTGCCCTCTCACAGCCTGGGACCCCTCGGGGGATGTCCACCTGCTGGCTTAGGCCCACTCCCTGGGGGACCGGGCCTAAGCTGGCAATCAGACATCCCTCTGGCAACTCGGGAGCCCTTGGGGGATGTCCACTTGCCAGCGGGGAGCAGGCCTAAGCTGCAATTAGACATCCTTAGCGCTGCTGAGGAGGCGGGAGAGGCTCCCACCACCACCGCTGTGCTGGAAGCCGTCAGCCTGGTTTGTGGCTGAGCAGAGCTCCCCCTGTGGGAGCTCACTGACCATCAGGGGGCAGCTCCTGCAATGAGCATCTGCCCCCTGGTGGTCAGTGTGTGTCATAGTGACCAGTCATTCCCAGTCTTTCTGCTGTTAGGGTCAGTTTGCATATTACCCTTTTATTATATAGGATAGAGGCCTAATGCACGGGTGGGGGCTGGCTGGTTTGCCCTGAAGGGTGTCCCGGATCAGGGTAGAGGTCCCACTGGGGTGCCTGACCAGCCTGGGTGAGGGGCTGAGGGCTGTTTTCAGGCTGGTTACACCCCCTTCAGGGTGGGGGTCCCCACTGGGGTGCCTGGCCAGCCTGGGTGAGGGGCTGCTGGCTGTTTGCAGGCTGGCCACAGCCCCTTCAGTGTGGGGATCCCCACTGGAGTGCCTGCCCAGCCTGAGTGAGGGACTAAGGGCAGTTTTCAGGCTGGCCACACCACTTTCAGGGTAGGGGTCTCCACTGGGGTGCCTGGCCAGCCTGGGTGAGGGGCTGATGGCCGTTTTCAGGCTGGCCACACACCCCCGGTGACTCAAGCTCCCAGCCTCTCCTTTTTTTATTTTCCTTTTTTTTTGGCGGGCTGGAAGCAGGTATCTGGGATTTATTTATCTTCTACAATTAAAACTTTGTAGCCTTGAGCAGAGCGGAGGGCCAGCAAGGCAGGTGGGAAGCTTGGCTTCCTCCATCTCCAGGGGCAACCCAAGCCTCCTGCTCGCTCCAGCTCCATGGTCGCCGCCATCTTAGTTGGGTTAATTTGCATACTTGCTCCTGATTTGCTGGTGGGCATGGCTGGAACATAGCAGAGGGATGGTTAATTTGCATGTTTCTCTTTTATTATATAGGATATGAGTGAAATCATGTAGTTCTTCACTTTTTCTGACTTACTTATTTGAATTAGCATGATCATTTTTGATAAAGGTGCCAAAAATATACAATGGGGGAAAAAGGCTTCAATAAATTTGAAAAATTTGAAAGTCATATGCAAATAAATGAAACTAGACTATAATTTGTCCCCATGTACAAAAATGAATTAAAAGTGGATCAAAAAATAGAAATATTCGATCTGAAACAATAAATTACATAAAATAAAACATACTAAACTTATGGATTTTGGTTTTGGAGAAGATTTTAGGAATTTGATCCCAAAAACAAGGGCAATAAAGACATGAAAAATGTTTGGGACTATATCTAAAACAAATAAACAAACAAAAAAGCTGCCAACAAATAAAAAGGCAACCAACCAACTGAGTGGGAGAAGATATTTGCAAACAACAGCTCCAACAGGAGGTTAATATCCAAAATATATAAAGAGCTCAACTCAGCACCAAACAAACAATCCAATTAAAAAATGGCAGAAGACCTGAGCAGACACGTCACTCAAGAAGACATACTAATGGACAACAGCTACATGGAAAGATGCTCACCTTGTCTAGCTATTAGGGACTACAAATCAAAACTGCAATGAGGTACCACCTCCTACCTGTTAGGAAGACTATTATCAACAAGACAAGTCATAACAAGTGTTGGACAGGTTGTGGAGAAAAAAACAAACCTCATTTTTTAACTTTATTGAAAAAAGTTAAGGAATATAAAATAATATTTTTTAGCAGAGAGAAGCTCTTTGGAAATCAATTAAAATGAGAAAGCATGCTCTGTAAGCCTAATCTGAAATATTTGGGTCACTGTTCTGTTCAGAGCCAAAACCATCAGTTGAATTTCAAATGTCAGTCTCTTCCTATGGCAATATGTAAAATGTTTAAGAGCTCAAACTCCAAAGGTAGATAGATGGAAGTTTGAATTCCTGCCATGTCTGTAATTAACTATGTGTTCACATATCACTTGGCTTCTAAATCTTCAGTAAGTTAGTATTTTCAGACTGAACATAATACCTTTTAAAAGATTTGTTGAGAAGATCCAATAAGATCGTGTGTATGTACATGTGTGCATGTGTGTGTGTGTGCATGCGCTTAGCAGAGTGGCTCATTAGTGTTAGCTATTACTATCTTACTAGAGGCCCGGTGCACGAATTCGTGCATGGGTGTGGTCCCTTGGCCTGGCCAGTGATTAAGGCCTATTAGGGGGTTGGCTGGCCTGGTGGAGAAACCCTGGGAGGTTGGCCGGCTGACCTCCCCAATCAGGGCCAACTGGGGGGGCCGAAGTGGGGAGGGACCACAGGAGGCTGGCTGGGTGGGGGGACAGGGAGGCTGCGGGAGGTTGGCCAGCCAGTGGGGGAGAGACGGGGGAGGGGCCAAGAGAGGTTGGCTGTGGGAGTGCACTGACCACCAGGGGGCAGCTCCTGCATTGAGCGTCTGCCCCCTGATGGTCGGTCAATCGTTCGGTGGTTTAGGCTTTTATATATAGATTATTGTTTCATTTTTGTTAATGTTATATATTTGGGCAGAAGTAATATATTCTCTTCCCTAGATGTATACAAATGTCACTTGTTTGAAATGAATATCCTGGATAACCTTGAAGGGAAGGGTATGCTAAAATAAAGATGATATAATGTCCAAGGGGAATGCAGGAAGGAAGAAGAGTAGCTGTCTTTGTTTAAAAAAGCAAGCTAAACCTTTGTTCAAATGGCTTTCTCTCCCTGAAATGGCCCACTTCTTCTCCTTAGCTACTGGGTAGGCACTAAGTCATTTTTCATGGCTACTCAGGGCCGTTTTCTTGGTCAGATCTTTATTTAACCTGTCATCCTCTTGCTTCTTTCTTTTATCCCCAGCCTTGTAGAGTTAACTACTCCTCCCTTGAACCTAGGACCCAAGTGGTTTTGATCATAATTCGGGGTGATAGTCAGAAGTATATTTTCCAGTTAAATACTGTCCTCTTCCATATAATATAGTTTAATTGTTTATTCATTCAATTAATTTCATTTTTTGTCATTTATTTTATGAGATACTGTAAACTCCTTGATTTTTGAGGGTATGTATTACATTCTTATCTCAAAAACAGCTAATAAATAACTAAAATACTTTGCATTGAGCTGATTTTAGGAAATAATTGTTTTTTTACTGTTTATCCTTTTAATTTGCTGAGAGGAAAGTGTACAGTTTAGTTATTAGGATGGGGCAGCTATTTAAAGACACGTGCTATTGGGTGGATTGACTAAGAGGGAAGTGGCCTCACTGATAATGCTTTGGATCAGCTAACGAAGTACGAGGCAAGAGAGAGAAAAGTAACCCGAGTTCTATTTCCAATAGAGAGACTGGCTAAGTAATTATTCTGGCACAAAACACACCACACACACACACACACACACACACACACACACACACACACACACACAGACACAGTTAGTCTCTTTCTGTACAGTTTTGATAGGCATGGGCTTAGTTACCCTGGATTAGCTAAATAGCTAAACAGCATGGTTCAAATTTTAGTTACCATAGTAGCTGTGTGTAATTTGCATAACATTAACATTTTACTGCTAGCTCCTCAGTCCTCAGTTCACTATGTAAATAAAAAACGTGCATCATGACCAAAGAACAATCGCATTACTTCTTCACAGTCTGTGAGTGGTCACTGCACGTACTGGTGTTGCTTCTTTGTGTCAAATTCATAAACAGATATGGCATCTTAAAAAATGAATAATCAAAAGAAAGTAATGTCAACAAAGACAAAAGTACATCAAATAAATAGAAACTGATAATGCCTGAAGTGAAAATTAAATGGAATTGTAAGAACTTGCTAATGTGGGAATGTTGACGTCACTGCCATTCAAGATTCGCTGAAGCCAGAGGAACTCAGTGGAGGGAAACTTATTGACATAAACAAGGAAAGTGGCTTTGAAAACACAGATGCAGGTGTCCCAATGGAAGTGATAAGGCCTAAAAAACTTCACATTCAAGGAATTCTGAGATTTTCATAATATCCAAGGTGCAGGAGATAAAGTGTTGGAAGCAGATCCAAACAGAAAGGAGTATGGTATTTCGCAAAGTCATAGAGAAGGTATTTTGTATCATTAAATTATACAATGAGAAAAAAAAATGACAAGCATTGTTCAAAGTATTATTAATGACTTTTTTACAAAAATACAAGAAATGTAAACCTCGCTGTTTCTAATGTTTTAAATTGCATTGTCCTAAATAAATATTAGTTTTACTTTTCATTTCCTCATATATTAATCACCAATGATAAGATATTTCTTAATGTTGTGAAAATATTTTTAAAGGCAATACAACAATCATAATTTTCCTACTGAATATTACAATTTTTCTATAGTTTCAGATTTCATGTACATTTCTGTACTTCTGCAGTCCCACATACAGTGTAAAGAAAGGATTGCCTGTGCATTCTTTATATGATATGACAGAGTTTGCAAGAAAGTAAAAGAAATCCTTTGGAGCAGTAAAAAACACAAGTGCCAGACTATAGATGTTAGCAGTGATCCCAAACTTTGAGTTTGATGGGACACAGACATTCTGAACAGATGGACAAAAATGAGAAAGGCATTGCATCATTGCTTGAGCAAAGGGAACATTGATAGACAAAGTTACAGGAAATAAGTGAAATATTAAAAGAGATGAGATTCTGGGGTTCCTTTTATTTAGCAGATGAATTTTAATTTATTAATAAAAGTAGTTGGGTAGATAATATTGGAAGTGAAAATATTATTTTTGTTTTTCCAAAACAGCTCAGGAATGGAAAGATTAGGGCAAGCACTTTTTCTTTTCCCCCGAGAGATATCAATAAAAATCTATTGCAATACAAAGTAAAATGAATATATTGGGTGTGGAATTGTTATAAAATCTGGAATCTCAGTTAAGAAGTGATCACTCTACAGTGACATGTCTAGCTTATTCTATGAGCCTACCTCTATGTTCAGCATCCTATCTAATAAAGAGGGAATATGCAAATTGACCATCACGCCATCACAAAGGTGGCCGCACCCATAGTCACAAGATGGCTGTGCCCAGTCCCCTCAGCCCCCCTAGAGTCCCCCAGTCTTTTCAGCCCCACTGGGGGGTTGGTTGCAGGCACACGGTGAAGCCAGACCTGGCCTCAGCCCCCCAGCTGCCCAGGGCAGGCCCGAGGCGTAGGCAAGCCTCAGATGGCAGCTGTCCAGCCACCCAGGGCCACCCAAGGTTCAGGTAACCAGGGCCAGCCAAGGCTGCACTGCTGGTAGTGGCAGCCCCTGAGGGCTCCCAGACTTTGAGGGACACCCTCCTCCATGGCATGAATTTTCATGCACCAGGCCTCTAGTCAAATATAAAGGAAGTGCAGTGGATAAAATTCATGGTACAGTGGGGCCTTGATTTACGAGTTTAATTCGTTCCATGACGGAGCTCGTAACTCAAATTACTCGTATGTCAAATCAACAGTGAATGAGTGAGACACGTGATGCTGGGCTGATGTTGTGGGGTTCACTGTGACGTTCGCTGGGCCAACTATCGGTGGGGTATCTGAAGCTGGCTCGTAAGTCGAATTTTAGCTTGCAACTCAAAGCAAAAAATCGGCCAAGCGACGGCTCGTATCTAGAAAAACTCGTGAGTCGGGACACTCGTAAGTCAAGGCCCCACTGTATTTGGTTTAAATTTTTTCCTACAAATTTCATTGTAAATGCTTAGGGTTTGATGTGATTATTAACTGTTTTTGATTTTTTAGACAAATTGTAATTAGATTATTTCAATATATTTTTATGAAATATTATTAAATATGACTTAAATAAACACTGTGTCAAAATGGTTGAGTGATGTAATGATTAAAACATTGAGTTAAGTGATAGGTTGTGGGTCTCTGTTAGAAAACACCTGATGTTAGAGAATTCATGGAATCCCGGGCATGTTTGTCAGTGCTCAAAGGTTAGATATAGAATCTCAGCCACTCTAAATGCCATTAATTGAGGCCATTTAGGGCCTGGGCATGTTTTTGATGTTTGAATACAGCACAGGATGGGAGGGCGAATACTGAAAAAAAAGACAATAATAAAAATAGAAATAAAAAAAACTAAGACTTGGAGTGTTTTAAAAACATGGAAAGCTACTTGTCTAATTTAAAGTTTCTAGTTCTAAAAGTTCATCCAGTTTATGTGCACAACTCGTTTGAAGCAAGGATTGGGGTCAATATGAAACATTTTCCAAATGAACTGCATTCAGTCCAATTAATCATTTTTCTCCCCAAATAACAGTAATTTATTCTACCAACCAACAATCAATTCCAATTGTAAGATTAAAAATCTATAAGATATGACAATTTCACAAGGTACAAGATACAGTATTTCTCTAAAGAAAGCATAGGGTCACACTGGTGATTAAACACGTGACTGCATGAATTAAATCAGCATATATTTATTGATGACTGTGTACCAAATACGCATACTTTTTAGAATCATAAATGTCATCTAATCCAGTCCCCTACATGACTCTATCTGATGAGATAGAGTTTAAATGGAATTCCATGCACAGCCTCAAGCGCTGCCCCCCGCCCGGCAGGGTCACAGATCCGTCTCATCCATGGATGAGAAATTTCCATGGAAAATGTGATGTTTGAATTAACTCCAAATTATGGCAAGATAGTCCCTATTACTGAAGAGATTCTTGGTGAATTTCACTTTTCTAGTGTGTAAAAGGCAACAAACTTAACTCTGTGTCTGCTGTGTAGCTCGTTTGCAAATGCAAACCACCCTTTGATTTAACCAGTGTCTGTGCCTTTTAGAGCAGATTGAGCTCTGACCCAGAGCTCTACCCAGTCTCATCTCATGCCTAGAACTTTCTTCTGCAGCCGCTACTTATTTGGAGTACATTTATTGGCCCAATTAGTTGTAATCCATGTCAGCTCTTTCCTAGAGATTTCAAATCATGACATAGATTTTTTTTTAAATACATTTTTATTGATTTTTCACAGAGAGGAAGGGAGAGGGATAGAGAGTTAGAAACATCGATGAGAGAGAAACATCGATCAGCTGCCTTCTGCACACCTCCTACTGGGGATGTGCCTGCAACCCAGGTACATGCCCTTGACCGGAATCGAACCTGGGACCTTTCAGTCCGTAGGCTGACGCTCTATCCACTGAGCCAAACCGGTTAGGTCATGACATAGATTTTTAAAAAAAGGTGTCTGTAGGTTAGATTCCACATATAAGTGATATCATATGATATTTGTCTTTTTCTGACTGTATTTCACTTAGCATAATACTCTCCAGGTCCATCCAAACTGTTGCAAAGGGTAAGAGTTCTTTGTTTTTTACAGCCACATAGTATTCCATTGTGTAAATGTACCACAGCTTTTTTACCACTCCTCTACTGTTGGACACTTGGGCTGTTTCCAGATATTCACTATTGTAAATGATGCTTCTATGTACAGAGGGGTGCATATATTCTGTCTGATTGTTGTTTCGGGATTCTTAGGATAAGAAATGGGATCGCTGGGTCAAATGTGAATTCCATTTTTAACTTTCTGAGAAAACTCTATGCTGTTTTCCACAGTGGCTGCCCCAGTCTGCATTCCCTTTAGCAGTGCACGAGGGTAACATTTGATTTATTGATGGTAGCCATTGTGGCAGGTGTGAGGTGGTAGGTACCTCATTGTAGTTTAAATTTCCATCTCTCTGATGAGTAGTGATTTTGAGCATTTTTTCATATGTCTGTTGCCATTAGTATGTCCTCTTTGGAGATGTGTCTATTCAGAACCTTTGCCCATTTTTAATTGGATTGTTTTCCTGTTGTTGAGTTGTATGAATTCCTTATATATTTTGGATATTAACCCCCTGTCAGATGTATCATTGGTGGATATGTTCTCCCATACAGTGGGTTGAAGTGGACTTTTCTCAGTCACATTAATTGCGAGAGTGAGGTGTGTTTATAGATTTGGGTTGAGTCTAAGAGAGCTGAGAAGTTTCATTCCTCAAATGTTCAGATTGATAAACACAGCTATAATATTAAGTTATTTATGACCACAACAATCTCACAGATAAATATCTCTGTGGTGCTTTTATAGACAAATTATGCTGAATAGGAAAGCAGATGGCAACTTAAATATTCCTAACCTGTGTCCCCTACCTTAATCATGTAATAAGCAACAGCTTGCACTACAGTATGTGAAATATATTAAGAATATTCAATAGTAAATAGATGTGAAGTTTGAAGGTGATAAATGACTTCCTTGGTGTTATAAAAGCTTTCACTAAAAACTGGACAAAAATGATGCGGAATATTATTCAGTCTTAAAAAGCAATGGGATTTTGATACATGCTATAACATGGATGGCTTTTGAATTAAAATTATGCTAGCATTAAGCCAAACACAAAATAAATATATTGTATGATTCTACTTATACAAGGTACCTAAAACAATCAAATTCATAGGACAGAAGTAGGATAGTACTTACTAGGAGGGGGCAGGGAGAAAGGGGATGCATGGGTACAGAATTCTACTTTGGGAGGACGAAAAACTGCTGGAGATGGTTAGTGGTTATGGTTTCCAATGACGTCACTCAACTATATACTAACAATTGTAAAAAAGGGAAATTTTATGCTATGTATATTTTACCACAATAAAATAGTGAAAATATTTTTATCCTGAAAAATATACTCTACAAAACACAGCTAACAAAACAGAATTTCAGAAACTTTTATGATATGTGAATAAATTTACTTTTATTTGGAGTTTAAGGAATGTGATTTAATTTTCTTAAATCTAGATTATTTTTTCTTTCTCCTAGGTGGCAGTTATTAGAAAGAAATGAAATTTCTTATTAAAATATGATCTGGTTTTTCAAATAGTGAGGCAGAATGATTTTATTTATTTACCTTAAATAAAATATAAACTATAATTTATATATTTATTCAGATCACTATTCTGAATTGAGTGCAAAATGGAGCTCTTGGTGAAGATCTGGATGAATTCCATTTAAACATATAACATCTGTAGACCAAACATTGCAAAGCTGGATAAACGAGATGAAGCTTGATAAACATTTCAGACTATATTAGAAATGTGTGCTGCCCCTCTAAATTCTAGTTTCTGAGAGTTACCACCATCAAAGTGCAGAGTTGCTGGTTTGGATTTTTACAGTAGTAATTGTATATGTTCACAAACAAATACTTTACGTGCTACCTATTCTAACTTCATTTTTTGAATCAATTATTTCCTTTGAACATCGTTTTATTTCTTAGTATTATGCCCATGAAATAAACCAGTTGCCCTGGAGGAAATTGTCACTTAGAAAAATATACTTAATTGTGTGTGTGTGTGTGTGTGTGTGTGTGTGTGTGTGAGAGAGAGAGAGAGAGAGAGAGAGAGAGAGAGAGAGAGAGAGAAGGGGGAGAGAGAGACAGAGAGAGAGAGAGAGAGATTTTTCCATATTACATGAAATGATACATGATTTTAGTAAAAAAAAAAAAAAACAAAAAACTTTTTTCTTTCCTAAAGGAAAAAAAAATGTTTCTTTCACTAAGATAATAAAGATTATAGGACAAACGTAGTTTATCTCTTACATTGGTTTTCAACTATATGTGCCATTTAGAGCTTCATTTTATCTATTTTAATCCTTTCTCCCCCACTCACCCATTTTTTTAAAAATATGTTTTTATTGATTTCAGAGAGCGGAAGGGAGAGAGAGAAAGGAGTAGAAAAATCAATGATGAGGGAGAATCATTGATCAGTTGCCTCTGGCATGCCCCCTACTGGGGATAGAGTCCAAAAGCAATCTGGCATGTTTCCTGAACTTGAATCAAACCTGCAACCTAACTCTGTGCCTTGACTGGGAATCAAACTGTGACCTCCTGGTTCATGGCTCAATTCTCAACCACTGAGCAACACTGGCTGTGCTCCTTTCTCCCCTTTTAAAAAAATATATTCTACTTTTATCTGTATTTTTTGCTTTATAATTTAGTGTTAAGCAGATTTCATTATTGCATAGTTCAGTTTCTTATTTTAACTCCAAGAATAATTTGAGATAACTGGTATAGCCAAATCCAATAAAATAAAAATATGAAGTTAGTCCCCAAGAAATAAAAATGGAAATAAATAAATGCAGTGTTAAGAGTCAAGGGTGAGGTTAACTAATTCTGCTATGTGAATCCAGAGATAGGAGCAAATACTTCCAGCTGGGTACCTTCCTGTGCTGTGATTTGTGTGACTTCAATTTAGCTCTTTGATGTGGGATTTGATAGTAGATAAGGACTCTGTTACAGGAGGTTGTGAGGGTGAAGTTGGAAAAGGCTTTTCTATGGGACCAATATATGTCTATTTGCAACTTGAAGTGAGATGAACAATGATCTCTTCTACGAAACGTTTCTACATCCACGTGTTTGTGTTTAGGGTACATGATTACTATGATGATTAATTTTATTTTATTTTTTTACTATGATTATTTTTAATCCTTTTTAGATCCAGGTCAAGATGAGCTTCTATTTGTTTTTTGCATTGCTCAGTGAAAGCGTTTTCTTCACTAGGCCTGCACTGCAGTAAAGTCTTAGGTTTAATGCAGTAGCTTCAGTTCTGCCTTGTATGGACATCGGAATCCAATTCCTTTACTGTAACTAAGTTTAGTGTCCTGGCCCTTCACACCAGGGCTTTTACCAGTTGGCTTGGCTGGCTACTAGTTTAGATTTCCATTTTTATTTCAATCTTGCAAGCACAACTGTACTGTAGCTGTGTGTGTGTGTGTGTGTGTGTGTGTGTGTGTGTGTGTGTATTTCTAGGTTTTATTGTAAAGATGCTTCTTTGTTCCCCTAAATCTTGATTTTCTAGAATAGACATTTTTTTCTATATAGTATTCAGTGTTCAGTGGAACATTATTTAAGATTTGTAAGAGAGGAAGGAGATCAAAGTATTTTTGATTACTCACATGTGAGTAGATTGCAAAATATAAGACAGTATATCAAGATGCTATTTTATCAAAGTCTTTGATAATTACTGACAGATATCAAGTTTTAAATTGAACACAAATCTAAAAAAATTACTAAAAGCAGTCTGTTTTTGTTTGAATGTATCACTTGCAACTGTATTATAAACTATTTTCCCCTCAAAAGGCTTCATAATTGAGAGACATGTAAGGGGAAAAATTGAACCAATAACACTTGCCAGAATTATCAATGTCTGATCCATTATCTATTAATGAAGAGCTGTCATGCACAGCCCTGTACCCTGTGTGACTTTAGTTTTATCTGAGAATGCAAGGTTACAAAACTAGGGATAATACTTTTTGGATTAAAGAAGGGAGGGTTTAACAAGGATTGTGGCTATTGACTGTATTATAAACTACTTCACTCTATCCTTCTTTAGTTTATCTTTTTTTATTTTACATTCCTGCTAACAAAAATGTATAAAAAATTAACAATATTTTCTAATAAGTCCTCTTTTTTGATGAATCTGAGTTATGAGATATTCACATGATTTGCATTAATATCAATGACTTGTGTAAATATTTTAAAGTGAATCGTCAAGGCTTAACATAATTTGAGCACAGTTCCTTGATACTTTCAATCCTCAAGTCAGAAGATTTACAAATAATAATAAATGTTACCCTTAGATTTTATCTCTAAATATAAAAAAAGATACGATTACCAAGCATTTTGTTGTTGTTCTATAAAGAAAATGGCCTTCAAACTCAGATTTAGAAATCTTGTAGTAGTATTTCAAACACTTAAATTCAAGACTTTTTTATGCACTAGAAATCTGAGTGCTTTTATGCAAATAAGCAGCACTGAATTGAACAGACAGTGCCCTTGTTCTGAGAGTAGAATCTAGAAGGGAAGAATGACATTTCATTTGTGATTGTAGGTACAATATATCTAATGTTAGGAGAAGGATAGACTTTTATGAGTGGTTACATGAAAGTGACTTAAGTCAAGATGATAGTTCTCAAAATGTGGTCCCCAGACAAGTAGCATTAGCCACACCGAGGTATTTCTTAGAAATGCGAACTCTAGAGCCCACCTCAGACCTAATGAGTCAAAAATACTAAGGCAATCTGTATTTTTAACAAGTATACCACAGCGTACCCTGGCCAGTGTGGCTCAGTTGGTTGGAGCCAGGTCCTGGTCAGGGCACATATCTACGTTTCCAGTTCCATCCAGTCAGTGAAAAGGGATCCCACCGTGTTTATTCCACATAGGAGTCCTAGAGAACTTTCATCTCACATTTAGTCTCTGGCCACTTTAGTCTCTCATCTTATTTTTTCTTGCTTTCAACTTCTTTTTATTTTTCCTTCTCACTTTCCCCCAATTCCCTAACTGTGTTTTTCTTTTCCCTCTATTTTTCCAAAGTATGGAGGGAATGAATACTCAGAGATTACTACTGTTTTGACCTTACATAGTAATTTATTCTGTTTATGTTCTAAACTTAGCAATTTGATGAATCTCATGTAATTAAAATGAGATTTATTTTTATATAAATTAGACCGACTCACCTGCTCTTTGAACATAATTAAGAAAGTGAAGGCTGTAATTTTCATTTTGTCTCGTATTAATAATACATCAAAATATTCTCATTGAAGAATTACATTATATAGAATCTTCTGTCAATCATAGATTGCCTTGAGAATTTATTTTTTTCAAGTCTTTTATTTTATGTAGTTATTCATTCTATTTCAAAGCCCTGGTTATGGCGTGGGAAGATGTCCCAGAATCTAATGTGTTTCAGTTTTCTAGTTTTCACCTTATAAGCGTTCCTGTGTGAGGGCAGATTGCTCGGCACTAAGGGGATAAAACTAGTTGCAATGAGAAAGCTGAGATCACTTCCAGTGCAGAGTAATGCACTGTGATAGGTGTACACTTGCTAAAATAATGAGACAGACCTGGCTGTTTCCACGGTTACTTATGCTACAGGCCCTTACAGGATTCAGTTCTCATTAACATTTGGCTGATGCTTACCGATTAAGGGTCAGAGAGGGTCAAGAAAAAAATTTCTCTATTAATAGATCCTGGAGCAGGTTGGTAGTAATGCCAATATATACTAAGAGATTATAGATATGATGATGATAATGATGACAGTAAATGATATATATTTGGAACAAACTATAGACAGAAATGTTTCAAATAAGATAGAGGGTTGTTAAGATATGGATGATATATAAAAAATCATAACATCTTATAGATATTGAATAGAAGATTTTTGATATATCATCTAGATTTTTTTCCCCAAGAGCCATTGTTTGGTGACAGTGCAGAACCATGGAGGGAGGGTAGAGGCCCAGGGTCAGCCAGCCCTACCCTTTCAGGGAAGGTGCAAACATACAAACAGGGAATCACAAATACAGCATGGAGTGAGGGGTGGGGATTAAATGAGTTGTGGTCGGCAGAGGTAGTCCCTAACTCCCAGTCTCACACTAACTCCCTGAATTCTCAAACATAAAAATCTATGATCCCTCAGGCTTACTTTCAAAAATAAAATTTATCTAATGAACCAGAGTCAGAAGACAGCTGGAGGATCAAGGACATCAGAAAAGACACAGATGCAAAGGTCAGATTAAAAGAAGGCAGAGAAAAGAGAGGGTGAGAGACACTTAGGAAAGAACCCTCCGGAGACTGCCAGGAACAACCAGAGGGGCCTAGACAGTCAGGAAAGAGCAGGAGACACTCAGAGCCGGAGAAAAGAGCCTGAGACAGGGATCCAGTTTGCAGACACAGTATTTCCCATCCAAGGGCGTCCTTCAATGGCCAGTGTGACCCAGGAGGAGGTTGCAGAAGCTCACACACTCACATGAGCACAAGGCCATAGGCAACATTCAGTTCTAAGTTAGATGCACATGCCTTTTAGAAACCAGGAAAGGGGGAAAGAACTATGAGAAGGGTCTGGGTTCAGGGCAGGACCCTCAGACGACAAGCATGTGGAATGTTTGGCATGAAGCATGGAGGTCTCACTCCAGCCCCATGTTCAAAACTATCAATTTGCCTCATAATAAAATTATCATGAGGTGAAACACAAGGCAAGGCAGGGTAGGGGAGGCAAAACCAACATTTGGAGCTGGGCCAGATTTGGTGGGGGGGATGGGATCATGGGAGCCAAGCCTCTTCATGTTTGGCAGCCAAGGATACTGTTGGGCAAAGCCTCAGCCCTTGAATCTTCTTCAGAACCTCAAGGCCATGACAGCCTCCCCTTGCTCTCTTTCTAGGGAGGGTATGGTGTGCCAAGGGGAGGGAGAAGTGGGCATCCTAGGCTGGGGAAGAGTGACAGGCCACGAAGAAAAAGGCCAGAGCTGAGGCTGGGTGTCCTGAAGAGAAATGTTACAGGATAGATAACTGTCATCCCTCTCTCCATAGATTAACAACCCTCTTAAGTCTAATTCACTGTTGAGGGGAGGAAGAAGACAGAGGGGGAGGGGGGACCAAGGAAAGGTTTAGGGGAGTCGGGGGCACAATCCCTCTGGAAGGGTTCTGTTCCAGGGGCCTGCACCCCACTGTTTTGCCAACGCTTTTCACTGTATTTGTAGAACACTCCAGAAGGACAGGCATCACAGCGCCCCTGCTGCCTGAATCAGAGGCTCCGAAAAAGGAAGGCCAGGAGAGGAGGCTGAAATCTGGGGTGAGGGCTGGGAGGGTAAAATAATCTGTAATCAGGAAAGAGGGCTGAGGGCTGAATTTGGAGGGATCCTTGGGAGGTGGGAAATTCAAATCAGAGCCAGTTTTGCTGGGAGAGGGCAGCTGGACAGCCAGGGAGGGTGGTTCCCATTTCAGAATAATTATGAGGGCTGGAAGATTTTCACAGGGGCTCAATGGAAAGGAGGATCTAACCGCATAGAAATGTTAGGTAAATAAGCTAAGGTTGGAGGAGCAGCAATACCTAGTGTAGTTACCCAAGCTAAGGATGGGTCCGGGGGACATTGTGGGGGGTGTGACATGTCCTTAATGGGACTCTCTGGAGAGGACTCCAGCTTACCCCACAACCCACTGCTCTCTCCCCTTTTCCACCGGCCCAAAGGTGGCATCGCTCCTACCCATCCATTCCCAGAGGCTGAGTTGAGGTGAGAGGGCCAGCAGGCAGCCACTCTCCCACCCTGCTCTCAAAGTCACCAGCTCTCTGGCATCTTGGGCCACAGAAACAAGAGAGGGTGCAGAACAAAAGGATGTCCCCTGTCTGATGGTGGAGGGTCAGACAGGAGCAGGAAAGCTTCATAGCCACTCTCTCTCTTCCCCTCCCTCCTCCTCCTTCTCCTCCTCCTTCTCCTCCTCCTCCTCCTCATCCTCATCCTCATCCTCCTTCTCCTCCTCCTCCTCCTTCTTTCTCCTTCTTCTTCTTCTTCTTCTTCTTCTTCTTCTTCTTCTTCTTCTTCTTCTTCTTCTTCTTCTTCTTCTTCTTCTTCTTCCTCCTCTCTCTCTCTCTCTCTCTCTCTCTCTCTCTCTCTCTCTCTCTTCATTTCCTTTTGTCTCTAAAGAGTCCCCAGAGCAAGAAGGGAGGGGCGAGTTCAGGGGCTGGAAAGCTGGTCACTGCCAGTGCACTGGGCTCCCAGACCTCCACCTCCAGGCAGGTGAGGAAGGTAGGAAGGATTAACAGTAGGAAAAAGGTCAAAGACCTGAACTTGAACTTAACTGTGTGGACAAATCCACGCTGTCAGGTTAGGGGGTGCATCCTGGCTGGTCTGGAAGGGCAGGGTGATGGTAGCTGGGGCTGCAGCAGCCAGATGCCACCCTCCTTAGTGATGCTGTCACGTGCACATCTCTCCTGCCAGAGGCCTGGCCCTGCCCTCTCCTAGGAGCAGGTCTTGCTGTGGGTTTTGGGTGATCGGCACAAACTCCCCGAGTTCCTTCTCCTTTTGGGGCTTGGCTTGACCTCACCTGGAGACAGTCAGCGCCTTCTGATGGTCCCTACACTCAGCCGCTGCCAGTTGGTTCTGTCTGGGGAGAACCTCGCTTCTCTTCCTCCTGTGTAAAAGTCGGCTCTCTGGGTCTCCTAGGCGGGCCAAGCATCTACCTGTCTGTCTTTCTTGATGCAACCGCATGTTTACGTGGTTTTAGAAGATTGTATTTGTTGTAATGTTGGAAATGGACATAAAAATTTAAACACAGTATTCTCTACTTCAGAAAATGTTCTTCCTCATGGAGCAGTAGATGCTGTCAGTGAAGACCAGTGTTCTTAGTGTTGTCTTTCTCATTGAGAATTTGAGGCGCATAGATTTTGCTGTGACACAAGCGGCAGACCTACTAAATGACAAAGAACAGGGATTTCGGCCTCAGAAGCCAGTGCTTCTTCTACTGTATTGACAGGAGCATGTTCACAACATTATTGTTGTTAAAAAAATCTGTCCTTTCCTTAAATGGGATTATTATGTCAAATATGTTCATTAAAAATTGACAGTATAATAAAGAAACTAATAAATTATTGAGGATGAATAATTAATTGAGAAAGGCTAACACTTTCATAGTTTAAATATGTATAATTTAGTCTTTAAGAAACTTTTAATGAAGAAGGCTCTATTTCAATTTTAGCTTCCAAAATTTTAATGTTCTTTTTTAATTTATTTTTTATTTTATTATTATTTTCTTAATTTCTTTATTGATTAAGGTATTACATAGGTGTCCTTATCTCCCCATTTCCCCCCACCCCCCTACTCATGCCCTCACCCCCCTGTTATCTGTGTCCATTGGTTATGCTCATATGCATGCATACAAGTCCTCTGGTTGATCTCTCCCTTACCCCCACCCTCCCCTACCTTCCCTTTGAGGTTTGACGGTCTGATCTATGCTTCTCTGTCTCTGGATCTGTTTTTGTTCATCAGTTTATGTTGTTCATTATATTCCATAAATGAGTGAGATCCTGTGATATTTATCTTTCTCTGACTGGCTTATTCACTTAGCATAATGCTCTCCAGTTCCATCCATGCTGTTGCAAATGGTAAGAATTCCTTCTTTTTCACTGAAGCATAGTATTCCATTGTGTAGATGTACCACAGTTTTTTAATCCACTCATCTGCTGATGGGCACTTAGGCTGTTTCCAAATCTTAGCTATGGTGAATTGTGCCTCTATGAACATAGGGGTGCATATACCCTTTCTGATTGGTTTTTCTAGTTTCTTGGGATATATTCCTAGAAGTGGAATCACTGGGTCAAATCAATGTTCTTAACTAAGCATCCTCAAAGGTTTTTACAGTATGCCAAACTCTTTGCTTCTTTTTATTCATTTTTAATTTATCATTGTTGTTGAAAGTAGTCAATGTCCTCCTTTTGCCCCCATTGACCCTCATCTCCCCCCCCCCCCCCACACACACACACCAGGGAACTCTTTGGTTTTTTTCTTTTTTTTTTTTTCTTTTTTGTGTTTTTTTTTTTTGACCAGGGAACTCTTTGAAAGCATCTTGTCACTTGTCTGCTAGCTCCTTTATATGGTAAAATATTTGGAGGGGCATTTACAAGAATCATAATTTCCACTTTACTATTTTTGTCATTGTACATGTGAGGGAAATTAGTTAAAAATATTGTCAATTGAAGACAGATGAAAATTTTAAAAGCACAGGTAGTCTCCAGAATTTAGGTACCATGATAATTATATATTTTAACTATGCTACTCACATTCAATAAATAGTATTTGTTTTGTGTACTTGTTAAGTTTGAATACTATTTATTTAAGAAGGGACAGTTGTGTATTAAATAATCAATGATGATAGAAATCCACATATTATACAGTGCTAATACTTATGTGTTTCTGTATAGATCAATTTAGGACAAATGTATCATATTTTGAAGGAATAAATTATCACCTACGTAGGAGTGAGTTAGTGTGTGTGAGTTTGTATGTGAGAGAATGTGTGTGGTGGATGTTCAGTAATTCCCAGAAAGGTGGAACCAGCAGTGACATTAGAATCTATCCACATGGACTGGTTGCTTCCCACACGCACCCCAACTGGGCCCAGGGAACAAACCTGCATCCCAGGTATGTGCCCTTGACCAGGAATCAAACCCAAGACCCTTCCTTGCACAGACTGGTGCTCTAACCACTGAGTTATACCATCCAGGGCCTAATGAAATGATTCTTGATGTTTGTGATTCCATTGCTTCATGTTATCAGCAGTGCCTGGACTGGAATGGTCATCAGTTTGAAAACACACATTAACACAAAAAAATATTCATTTCTGTAGATTCTTTTAATTTTGAAAATGAACTGTATGTTAATAAACACTGACTTTATAATCATTCAAAGTCTGTACACATTTTTTAGGACACCCTGTATATGTATATAGCATGTCCACATATATTACTTGTGTTACTATTCTTATTGAATATGCAGTGTGATCACCCTAATAATATTAAATGTAAAATATACATGCAAACAAAACTAGTATACACTTGGTTTCTATATGGCTGGATTCTCCTCTAATCCCACAAAATATTAACCTAATTAAGATATAGCCCTTTCCTTTGTGCCCACATTCTACCAGCAAAGACAGATAAAGAGACAACCTGTGTAACTCGGTGTGTGCTATGGTAGAGGCTGACATTTGATAATGGTAACTTGGGTGGACATATAGCAGTCAGTTGTCAAAACCTGGAATAAGTCAGTTTTTATTTTACAAGTTTGATTTTAAAGTTTTTAACTACATGAGATGCAGTTTTCACGATATTTTTGAGGTATGTCTGTGATCAGTTGAATGAAATCTCTATTCCTATCCTATTTTCCTCTTCCCTTTCCTTCCTTTTTATAATTGAAATAGGGATGTAGAAAATGGTTGTAGGTTTTATTCAATGAAGCTTTCTCCATATTTTACTTTTCTTTGAAGGTAATGCTAGTATTATGATCCATAAAAAAAAAAGTACTAAACTTAATTTTCCTGAATGCCTACCAGTCTTCCCTTAACTGAATGCTCTCTGGGGATGAAAAAGGCAACTTAAGGAAAGGTGGCCTGAAGTATCCTATAAAGGAATCAACAAAAATATAATTCTGAGGAACAAAAACTGAAAATAATATGAATTCAAATTAGTAAGGATATTCCAAATACAATTTTGTCAACTTCCAATAATGAAAAATTGGAATTATTTTAACTTGTGAGATTTAATTTTAGTCCCATGACTAGAGTTTAAAGAAAAAAATGTGAACAGATGACCATGCTATCAGGCCACCGTGGGTTGCAGGGTTCACTCATAAGGAAATCTACATATTGATCATTTTGTTTACATTCACTATGCTGGACAATGTGGAAATAAAGCCAAGTACGATATGGATTTTGTCCTCAAGGATGGAAAACTACATTTATTTATTTTTTTTCTTCTCAGCATATAACAATAAATGTAGTCATTCCCCTTTTTAGAATTAGAAACCATAGTATTCATTTGAATATTTAGTGATGATGGGGGCTTCAAATTTTAGCTTTATAGGTACTTTCTAGTGACTGATATAATAGGTTCCAGAGGCCCATTAACTCGACCTGGAGTCCACATAAGTAATCACACATTCTGTTGTGTGAACGGATTGCATTTTTCATAATGACCTGAGAATGTAAAACCTTTCTTTCTATTAGGTATTCTCTTTTGGCACTTAAGTGGAAGAGACATAATGAGGTTCCAGGAGTTTTATCTATTTAGACTCAAGTAATATTTCCCCAGGTGACATTCCTTGGCTAACCAGACAGTCTTCTTGGTTCTTTGTTTTAAAACTAACTTATTTAGATGTAGATTTCGATGGTGCTTTTCTTGCAGGAATTTGAAAATGTTTAACATGAAGTTAATCATTTCTTTCTACAAATATATTCAGGATTCTGTTTTTTAATTAGCTGTTTGACTTGCCCAGTTGTCTGTACATGTCTCTAGAAAATTTTCATCATTTTGTCAAGGCAGTAGTTACATAATGATGACCGCACTGTTGGATTCTGGATCTCTCTCATGCTGGCCTGTCAAAATCCTGGGAAAAGCACAGAAAGGCCACATCAGGTCGCAATGAATATAAGTCTGACTTAGTCACTGCTAGGTTTTGTGAATGGAAAGAGAAAAGAGCTGATGTACATGATGAGCAAATGAATTGCAAACTGAATGTGCACGACAACTCATTGTCTGGCCTAATCAAAGCCTGCTTATACCTACGGTGATTCCATCTAAGAGCAGGGACCTTTCACATAAATAGTTAGGGAAGAGAGCATGTCAGATTAAATGTTAGAGTTATGGGGATTAACTGTTGAGTGAATTTTGAGTACATACTCTACAGGAGAGATGAACTAAATGCAACAGAGATATATTCATAATGCAAAGCTCATTATTAAACCATTTTTATTGATTAGCTCATCTATGTTTCCATATCAAGAGGATAAAAGGTGAATAAAACAAGTGTGTCTTTATATTTGTCATTTTAAAAGCCTCAAATAGCTCAGACAGCATAGCTCAGTGGTTGATCATTGACCTATGAACCAGGAGGTCATGGTTTGATTCCTGGTCAGGGCACATGCCTGGGTTGCAGACTCAAACCCCAGTGTGGGATATGCAGGAGGCAGCTGAGCAATGAATCTCATCATTGATATTCCTATCTCGCTCTCATTCTCCCTTTCTCTTTGAAATCAATAAAAACATATATTTCAAAAGCCCCAAATATTCTTAAACATGGTAATGTATGGATAAATAGTTTTTCTTTTTCAGTAAAGCTTAACACCTAGCGACTAAATGGGAAAGTCCTCAAGTAGTTGAGATTTTCTATATTTTTATTGTGATGGAAATTACATGCCTGTTTATATTTTTTAAAACCTATTCATCTATAATGTTAAATTGGGTGAATTTTATTATATATAAATTACACCCAAAGAAAGCTGATTTCAAAAATAGGATCTCTCTGATAGGTAATTATGTGGATTGTCTCTTATTGTTGATGGTTCTATCTCTCCCTCTTTTTTCCTTACTGAAATCAATAAAAAATACATATTAAAAAATAATTACCATGCTTCAGAGATGTGAATACCAGGCTTTTAAGATCAATGAAACCCAAAAGAAATGTTTGGTTTTGAGGTTTTATAAGGGAAGGAACTTGAGTGAATGATCATAATACTGTCATCACCCATCTGTTAAATATACAGGAGTGATATACGAAGAAATATTTATCTATGTGTACTGATATCACAAAATTGCAAATACTTTATCCTAAATATACAGAGAAGTTTTCTTGAATTGATTTGGTTTTCCTTATGAGCCACTACCTTCTGAGTAATGGAAAAACACTTTTTTCGGGGGTCCATTTATGCCTAATCTATTGCACTAACCTATAATGCAATAGATTCAGCTGTCCCTTTAGGTAATGCTGACTTCCCTGGTTTAAAATATTCAATTTCTTAGCTAATCCCTCCCTCATGACTCATAAAGTAGCATCTGGAGATGGGTTGGGTTTCTAATCTCATGGTGTTGAGAGAAGATCCATGCATTGTAATGCACTCTAACATCTCTGGACTTACCTGTTTCTCTCTTATATTCCTGTGGTTGATGCTTTCTCTGTTGTTCTGAATTGCTGAGTTCCGAAAGTGGTGGAGCCCAGACTGGCATCTTTCATCTACATTAAATAGAGACAGCTAGTTCTATTTTGCCTATTTCGTCTTCGTTTGGCTCATAATGGTTCTATAGACATTCTGAGTCATGGTTTCAGCCTCAATCTAGTCTTCACTGTTCAGCCTCCAGGCCACTTTGCCTATCCAATTCTACTCATCATTCACCCCAAGTGATTCAAATTATATAATGTACCTCTCCCCACAAGCAAGGGTCATGTGATCTGACAAGGACAGTCATAATGTCTTTTTTAAAAATATATTTTATTGATTTTTTACAGAGAGGAAGGGAGAGGGCTAGAGAGTTAGAAACATCAATGAGAGAGAAACATTGACCAGCTGCCTCCTGCACACCTCCTACTGGGGATGTGCCCGCAACCAAGGTACATGCCCTTGACCGGAATTGAACCCGGAACCTTTCAGTCTGCAGGCCGACGCTCTATCCACTGAGCCAAACCGGTTTGGCCATAATGTCTTTTGAACCAGAGCAAGAATGTATAAATGAACATACTTTTTTACCTTAAATATGTAATTCATCAATCAAGCTGATGTACTGTTAAATAAAATGCATTACATTATTTTACCTTAACAAATATACTTCCCTAATGATCTGAAAAGTCAAGATTGAATTGATAATTATCTGACTCCTTAGAAGTCTGAACCAAAACTCAGTGTCTGAACCAACACCTGACATTTGGCCAACCCCCTTGTGTCCACCTCCATCTCTTAGTTCCTCAAAGAGCTTCAAAAAAATATGTGTGGATACCCCAGCCTGCATGTTGAAGATGCTGACACTTTCCCATAAGTGTTTACTCCCTCCTACTCATCAGACCCAGAGATGTCATTACAGGTGGCTCAATCCATTCTAAAAAGGAAAGATCCAAGGATTGAACTCTTGCAGGCTCTAAAAGAGGGGTCAGGTAGAAATTTCTAGTCCTGAATAGGTATGGATTCTGGACAAGTAGATTATTAAAAGATAATTATGGTATCTTTTATGCCTCATGGAATTTTTGCCCCATGAGTAGAACTGAAGCTAGAGAAGGGATGAAGAATGCTGCAAAATGCAAAAGCAAGTGTCCTTCATCTAATAACAGGGCCTGATTTTCATGCAGGTGTTTTTCCTATAAACAGAAAGGCTCTGTTCTCCTACCACCACTTCCCTTATGTAACTCTCTGGTCTTCTCTTTAACCAACCCATGCTCTAATTCCCCATTTACATCACTAACAAGGACAAATCACCTGTATGATCTTCCTGGTAACGATACATTTTTGATGCCATGTTAGAGGAGAATAGATTTAAGAAAACAACAATATAGCACAGCCAGTATGCTCAGTGGTTAAGCATTGACCTATGAACTAGGAGGTCATGGTTCCAGTCCCAGTCAGGGCACATGCTCATGTTGCAGGCTCAATCCCCAGTATGGGGTATGCAGGAGGCAGCCAATCCATGATTCTCTCTCAACATTGATGTTTCTATCTCTCTCTCCCTCTCTGAAATCAATAAAAATATATATTACAACGAAAACAACAATATAAAGATACAATTAGGAGGTATGGTTTAATATTTGCAGTACATTTTCCCTGGTATCTATAAAGATTGGCCTTGACTCTTTCTAGGTTACAATAACATGAACTCAAATTTATCAGGTAACTCCTCTAGCTCTGCAAATAATGCTGTTGATTATTTCTTTAAACAATATTGTTATCCTATTGTACCATGTGAACTTTGAAATAAAAGTTTATATTAAAGCATGACTATAAATGAGAACAAATCATAAAGGCAATATAAACAATAAATTAAAAAATATCTAGTATATTTTCTACACTGAAGGATAAAAATATTGAAAAAAATATGCATTGTCAAATTATTTAGTGCAAAATATAAGGATTAATGGCAATAGTCACATATCCTTGTCAACTTTGGGAAATTATGCTTTAAAGATTTGAGGAAATGCTAAATGTGCTTAAATAGAAAGTGTAAGATAACAAACAGAACAGTTTGGCCATTTAGTTGATATGTCCATAGGTTTTGAGTTTCCCATGAGTCAAACACTGTGGGTCCCAAAATACATTCAAATCCTATCTAATAGAAGATTAATATGCAAATTGACCATCACTCCAAAACACAAGATAGCTGCCCCCATGTGGTCAAAGATGGCCACCCCCATGTGGACACAAGATGGCCAGCAGGGGAGGGCAGTTGGGGGGAGACCAGTCCTGAAGGGGAGGGGAGTTGGGGGGAACCAGGCCTACAGGGAAGGGCAGTTGGGGGCAATCGGGCCAGCAGGGAAGAAGTTAGGCATCGATCAGTCTGGAAGGGGAGTGGTTAGGGGCAATGAGGCAGGCAGGCAGGCGAGCGGTTGGGAGCCAGCAGTCCTGAATTGTGAGAGGGTAGTTGGACATCCCTTGTGGGGTCCCAGATTGGAAAGGGTGGAGGCTGGGCTTAGGGACACACACCCCCCTGTGCATGATTTTCATGCACCAGGCCTCTAGTTTATAATAATTTGCTTTTTTAAAGTGTAATATAAACTTTTATTACAAATAAATATAATTAAATGTGTTTTTAAATAATTTTTATTTACTATTTAAGTAAATACTAATTTAAAAACTTGAAAAACATTGTTTTGTGACAATGCCACCAAGATTTTTGTCTACAGATCTCTGAATATTTTTCTACCTCCAAATAATAATAGCCCTACGCTTTTCAATCTAAGGTGGAGGTATTAAGCCATATAAATCTTTATCATATTGCCTCCAATTAGGGACCTTTCAGAGTCTTTAAATTGCATTGTGAAATGTTGAAGATAAGAATTTCTAAAGTTTTAAAATCTTGGAACCCATAGTTTAGAGCACTAAGTAACATTTTGCAGAGTAGTATTCATCAGAAAACAGATTGAGAAATGCTCTAATGAAAACATTTTCTACAAATAGAACATTTCTAAGAATATCAATACTTTCCAAATTATATTGAAAACCTACTCATATTTTTGATCAATAGTAATTTAAGTTATTTCAGTTTTTTGAAGATTATTGCCAAAATTTCTTTCCCATAAAAATCTATACTAATAAAAGGGTAATATGCTAATTAGGGCGGACATCTTCCAGACATCCATCCAGATATAGTCACAGTGGCTGTGAGGCCTGGGGCTCAGGCAGCCATGGGCTCAGGCAGACTTGAGCCCCAGCGGCTGTGAGGCTTGGGGTTCAGGCCTTGCAGCTCCTGCAGCTGGCAGTGGCAGCAGCAACGGGGTGATGGGGGTGGCGTCTTCCCCTAATCAGCCCAGTCACCTCCCACAGAGGAGAACGGGCCTAAGCCATCAGTAGGACACCCCCTGAGGGCTCCCAGACTGTGAGAGGGGGCAGGCCAGGCTGAGAACCCTCTCCTCTCAGTGCACAAATTTTTGTACACCAGGCCTCTTGTATCCTTTAATAAACTACATGTAGTTTATCTATAGTGCTAATAATTTTATAATAAAATTAAAATGACAAAATTATATAAATTGTGTTACATTTGTGAAAAATTCAAAAGGCTACAGAATAAAACCCTTGTTTTCTAAAATTTAGATTTCTAACTATTTATATAACTACTAATCTACACAGAATTCTGAAATACTATAATTTAGCACTAAAGCATAGATGTTCTTATCAGACATGTAGTTCAGTGTTGGGTTCTTTACTAATTATCAGTATGATGAAGGGCAGGTTACTATTTTTCTATAGTGTGTATTCATAGATAAAGTGGTGGTGGTAATATTATTTTCCTAAAAATATTGTATTAATAAAGAGATGACCTACACATGAAAAGTACTTGTCCCATGGTGGGGACATACAGTTTACCTATCTTCTCTATCCATTTTCTTAAAGTCTAAATATTATTCTGAGTAATACCTAACTTTGTTATTAAAGGTGAAAGCTTCCTCAGAAATGTGGACAGTCTGGGGGAAATTTAGAGTATTGCTAAAGAAGAAAAGCTGAAGTATAAACAGCACTGGTGGCAATGAAGAGAATGTATAAATACATGCACACATGTTAATGCATACATGCACATTTGTCCACAAAACGCGGACACACTCTCAAAGGAAGTATCATTGAAAACCAGAGAGAATTGTCTGTGATGCTTACTGTTCCTGTGGAAGTGATTCAACTGCACTACCATTTGTTACAGCAAACTTAAAGACACACCACATTTATAATGAAATTTTAAAAATTATTATTAGAGCAATACCACTTGTAGTGTTTACTTTTGACTTCTGTGGCAAGCTCCCTTATGTAGAACAATAACAATATAACAGAAGACATTGCAAAGTTAAACTGGGAAAACAGAATCAAGGCTCTGTTTGAACACTGTGTTCTAGCTTTGCTAAATGTATGTTAGAAGAATTTGAAGGAATGAGGAGAATTAAACAAATAAAGTAAAGAAACATAAAATAAAAGTGATGATTTTTAAAGTTATTTAGAAAGGAGTGAGGAGACACTAAATCGATTTTCAAATTAAAAGGTTTCCAAAGTAAGTTTTGAATGCAGTTGAATATGGTGACATGTCGTTAATTGAATTTTAGATGCAAACGTATAAACTATCTGACTGAGATCATGAAACCACATGATGGCTTTACTGGTGCTCATTCTTTCCTTTGTGATTTCAGCTTACAGTCACTTTTACAGCGCTGGGATCTGGACGGTGCTGCCTCTTTACCTTTACAACTAAAACATTTTTTACTTTCATTTGATCTCTATTCAAATAATTAACCTCCTTTCAAAAGTTCTACAATCATGCCTGGCTGGTGTGGCTTGGTGGTTGAGTGTTGACCCATGAACCAGGAGGTCAGGGTTTGATTCCTGATTGGGGCACATGCCCAGGTTTCGGGTTTGGTCCCTACTGGGTGGGGGTTTGGGAGGCAGCCAATTGATGATTCTCTCTCATTGTTGGTGTTTCTAACTCTCTCTCACTCTCCCTTCCTCTCTGTGAAATCAATACAAACATATTTTTATAAAGTTCTACAATCACAAATTAAATTACTTTTGACAAAAGCTCCTCTAGGTTTTATTTTAAAAAATAAGTTACGAAAAAGTTTTGGATACTATTTAAATTCTGTACATTTTATTGCATTTTAAATGCATTAGATGAATTAATTTTTTAAAATGAAACAGAACAAGTCTTGTTTTAAGGGGAAGAGTCCTCTTTAAATACAATTGCTACTCCCTAATATGTACTTTCAATTTGTAATTTTTTAAATATGAATTTGGTTATAATGACAGCAAACAGACAAAATCCTTATCTCTACAGGCCTCCTGTTCCAAAACAAGAACTTTTAATCTGGGTGTCTAACAAAAAAGATTTGCCTGTTAATCCTTCGTATATTGTGGGTATTGGCTGTTTAGCTTTAAAACTTTAGTATAGAAGAATGTGATACCGGGCCGACATGTTGGTAAATCTGTTTCTGTTGCCAACAATGTAAGAGGACAATCATTCTCTATCAGGGTGGACCTCATTTGTCATCCTGCCATCTTTCCCCAGTTTATTCCTGGACCAGAAGTCCATGGCACAGAAGGAAACCTGGGCATCAACCCCTGCATAGGGACATGCAGACCGCCCGATGTAATAAAGTGTGAACAGGCCTCTCTCGAAAAGCCCATCCACTGCAATTGCAGTTCAGACTAAGAGAAGAAACTGTGTCCAGATGAGAAACAATTTGAGTGTTTGTGTGGATTTGGGTTTTAATACCTTCTGTCACATCCTATCACTGTTTGCTGGAGCATTGCCCAATCTGCTTCATCAACACCAACACCATTTTTGCGTCATTCTTTTCTCTGAGTTGCTTATTGTTTTCCAAATTTGTTTTTCAATACTCTCCTTGGCAAAAGTCTCAGATTTGAAGTTTAATAAATGGTCAGTAAAACTATAGATCCTTTAGGGGCTTACGTCCTGAAATAGTATTAAAGGTGATTTTCCTTTTTTTTTTCCTCACTCATATGAAGATGCAACTCAGTCTTACCTAGAAAGTTATCTTTTTCAAAATTAATGTTGACTGTGTTATTAGTTTTTAAACCTGAAGGGCAATAAATACACAAATCAAATATAAAAATACATAAATGGAGGAGAGTTTGTAATGTTGAACCATGAATGAGTGGCAAATACTGTCTGTGAATGAGACTCCACAGGCCAAGACTGCTGCCTGGAGAAGAACATGCCTTACTCACAGACAGAGCACACTCAACACAGCGGTGGGGTGCCACGAAGAGAGAGAACATAGACCAACTCTGAGGAGTGTGCTAATTACACCCCAGCAAGGGGTATTTAGAATGGGTCTCTATTGTGGTGTCATCACCGGAGATGCCCACTTCAGGACTGTCCTCGAACGCGGGCTGGCACAGACCTGCGACTGTCATCTGGCCTTTTGACACCGATGGCAGAGCAGTGAATCTTACTAAGGGGGAAGACAACCAAATGACTGTACTCAAAGTTAAAATGTATTTCAGATATTTTTGGTTGTTGCTTATTGTTATAGGTTCTCCTATCACAAATAAAGGCATATGCAATCTTAATATATGTGAGAAGATTGAGAAGACATTCAAGAAGGTGGTTGCAGCTTTCAGGAATATATTTTATCCACTTTAAGAGTGTATTTAAATGCTGAGTTTTGCTAGAACCATTATTAATATAACAAATGAAAACATGGTCTAAAGGTGTTCTAAAATGTCTTTATTGTTAGGGAATACTGTGCTTTGTTAGTTACATTTTTTGAATGAAAAATGGGATCAGAATTAGCAAAGTGGCATCATGTTTGGTAAAATCCTGAGTGGACTCATGCCTCATACAGAGTAGTTGTATAATAAATATTTTTCTAATTTTGTTTATTTGAGCCAAGGATACTAAATTTAACTCCTACAGGTATTCATCATTGTTTGAAATCCTGTCCTACGTGCCCTAGTTTGGACAAGCTGGGACAGTTCCTCAAAATGAACTCCATTATAGTCAAAATGTTCCATCTGTTTTCTCTAAATGAAAGAAGCTTCTTCGATGCTAGTCAGAGTGAGGGCTCCTCATCTCAGAACCAGATGCAAGCTTAACACCAACCTTCCATTCAGCCCAATTACATGCTTGGCAGCCTATGAGGCTCACGGGGTAAACTTTTTATAACAATTATCAGCATCAGCCAGTTTTTCAGAAAGGCCAGAGGAACC
The DNA here is from genome assembly GCF_000147115.1 of Myotis lucifugus. Taxonomy (NCBI): domain Eukaryota; kingdom Metazoa; phylum Chordata; class Mammalia; order Chiroptera; family Vespertilionidae; genus Myotis; species Myotis lucifugus. The sequence goes on along the minus strand of NW_005871418.1, from coordinate 911,107 downwards.
CTCAGCGGCTCCAGGAAGAGTGTTCTGACTGATGTGGAGTATATGCAGGAGCAATAAAGAGGGCGGTTTTATGTAACACTCTAGGAATCAGTTGACTTTATGTCTACTTAGATTATAAAGATATTTGCAGTCTAAATGAACTACTTAATGTTGTTGTAGGGCACTGTTTTTGTGAGATATGGAGAGTGGATATTTTCCTGTGTAATTTTATGTACAGAACTGCAGCTGTGTGTGTGCCTGTGTGAACATTATGTAGCAATGCTTCTAGGCTGGCGTATCCTGGACTCCCTCATAAAGCTACTGCAGAAGAGAGAAAGCCTTCTACTGATGGGCTAAGGGCTCATTAAGAGCCTAGAACTCTGGACTCCAAGTGAGCTGGTGTGTGTGCATTGGGGTTGACGTTTCTGTTGGGAATGGAATTGGAATTCAGAGTGCTATGAAACGTTAAGGCCTTGAACCCAGGAATGGCTAAATCCTGCCAGTATCCAGCATCCCCTAGACCTTGTGACTCAGGTAGATCATTATACAAGGGGAATACCATTTATAAATACAGGCTGCTCTATTACTCAGTGAGTGTCCACAACCACAAAAGTGAAATTCTTTATTAAATTGCAGTAGTGTTTTCTCAAGGTTTAACTGAAACTTTTCTTTCTTTCAAAAATCTAAATCTGAGCAGCAGACTGCTCTAAAAACTACAGCACAAACTTCATATGACCAGGCAGGGGGTTAAGAAGTCATAAGGGTCCTCTTGCCTCTCCCCCAGGCTCTTAATGGTTTAAACCCATAAATGTAGGGATTTTAAAAGACACCAGATCTTTTTCCTCCTTGGTTAAGTTTATACCTAAGTATCTATTTTTTTTTTTATTTATTTTTTTGTTGCAGTAGTAAATGGGGTTGTTTCTTTACTTGCTCTTTCTGAGAATTCATAATTGGTGTATAAAAATGTCATTGATTTCTGGGTGTTAATTTTGTATCCTGCTATATTGCCGAATTTATTTATTAAATCTGGTAGTTTTGTAGTGTAGTCTTTAGGGTTTTCTATATACAATATTATATCATCTGCGAATAATGATAGTTTTACTTCCTCCTTTCCAATTTGGATGCCTTTTATTTTTCTTTTGTCTGATTGCTGTGGCTAGAACTTCCAGTACTAGGTTGAATAAGAGTGGTGAAAGTGGGTATCCCTGTCTTGTTCCTGTTCTTAGGGGAGATGGTTATAATTTTTCCCACTGAATATGATGTTGGTTGTAGGTTTCTCATAGATGGCCTTTATTATGTTGAGGTATGATCCTTCCATTCCCACTTTGCTAAGACTTTTTATAAAAAATGGGTATTTGGCCCTGGCCGGTTTGGCTCAGTGGATAGAGCGTCGGCCTGCGGACTGAAGGGTCCCAGGTTCGATTCCAGTCAAGGGCATGTACCTTGGTTGCGGGCACATCCCCAGTGGGGGGTGTGCAGGAGGCAGCTGATGTTTCTCTCTCATCGATGTTTCTAACTCTCTGTCCCTCTCCCTTCCTCTCTGTAAAGGGTCAATAAAATATATATATTTTTTTTTAAAAAAAATGGGTATTTGGTCCTAGCTGGCTTGGCTCAGTAGATAGAGGATCAGCCCACAGGCTGAAGGATCTCGCATTCAGTTCAATTAAGGGCATGTACTTCGGTTGCAGGTTCGATCCCTGGCCCCAGTTGGGGTGCATGTGGAAGGCAACCCATCGATTTGGCTCTCTCACATCCATGTTTCTCTTTATCTGTCTCTCCCCCTCCCTTCACTATCTTTAAAATCAATGGTAAAATATCCTCTGGTAAAGATTAATTAAAAACAAAAAGGGTGTTGGGTTTTGTTGAACGCTTTTCCTGCATCTTTTGATATGATCATGTGCTTTTTGTCTTTCTTTTTGTTTACATGATGTATCATGTTTATTGATTAGAGAATATTGTAGCAGCCTTGCATCTCTGTAATAAACCCCACTTGGTCATGGTGTATGATCATTTTAGCATATTGCTGGATACGATCTGCTAATATTCTGTTGATGATTTTAGCATCTATGTTCATCAGGGATATTGGGCCATAGTTCTCTTTCTCTGTAATGTCTTTATATGATTTTGAAATTAGGATAATGCTGGCCTCATAGAAAGAACTTGGAAGTGTTCCTTCCTCTTGGATTTTTTTTTTTTGAATAGCTTGAGGAGTATAGGTGTTAGTTCTTCTTTGAATATTTGGTAAAACTCCCCTATGATGCCATCCAGACCATGGCTTTTGTTTACTGGGAGATTTATTTTATAACTGCTTCAATTTAATCAGTTATTATTGGTCTATTGAGGTTTTCTGATTCTTTCTGATTCAGTTTTGGAAGATTGTATTTTTCTAGAAATTTGTCCATTTCACCAAGGTTGTCCAGCTAATTGGCATATAGATGTTCATAATATTTTCTTACAATCCTTTGTATTGCTGTGGTATCAGTTGTTACTAAACCTCTTTTCTTTCTGATTTTATTTATTTGGGTCCTGTCTCTTTTTGTTTCTTGTTGGGTCTGGCCAAAGATTCATCGATATTGTTTATCTTTTCAAAGAACCAGCTCTTGTTTCATTTTCTTTTGTATTTTTTAAGTCTCTATGTCATTTATTTCTACTCGTATCTTTATTATTTCCTTCCTTTCATGTACTCTGGGCTTTTCAACAAGTGTTGGGTGAATGTGGAGAAGAGGGAACCCTAGTACACTGCTGGTGGGAATGCAGACTGGTGAAGCCACTGTTTTTCATAGTATGGAGTTTCCTCAAAAAATTAAAAGTGGAACTTCTATTTGACCTAGTAATTCCACTTCTAGGAATATATCCTAAAAATCCCTAAACACAAATCAGAAAGAATGTATGCACCCCTATATTTATAGCAGTGCCATTTACAATTGCTAAGAATTAGAAATAGCCCAAGTGCCCATCTGTAGATGAGTGGATAAAAAAGCTGTAGTACATATACACAATGGAATACTATGCAGTTGTTATAAAGAAGGATCTATTACCCTTTGAGATAGTATGGATGGTCCTGGAGAGTATTATGCTAAGCAAAATAAGCCAGTCAGAGAAAGACAAGTATCACATGATCTCACACATCTGTAGAATGTAATGAACAAAATAAACTGATAAACAAAGTAGATCTAGAGTCATAGAAACACGGAATAGACTGAGGAATCTCAGAGGGAAGGCAGGGGGTGAGGGTGGGTGATGAAAAGAGATTAACGAAGGAACTTACTATTATATGCATATGTGCATAATCCATGGGCACAGACAACAATGTGGTAAAGCATGGGAGGAGGGATATGGGGTAGAGGTGGTCATTGGTGAAAAATAAAGGGACATCTGCAATACTTTCAACAGTAAAGATAAATTTAAAAAGTAAAAATACCGAAAACCACATGAACTTGTGCTTCTTTGGAATTGAGCCACAAATATTCTGGAAGCATAAGAAATAACCATATTGCAGTCAATACCTTTTAATACAATGACACATTGGTAAGCATTCACTTTGGTTTACAAAAATATAGTTATTAAATATTGAGTGCCCTTAAGGAGCTACCAAAACTCTTTCCATAAATACAAAATGTATTTGGCAATATGTCTAAAGTATAGTGTACCATTATTTTATGAAATGTTAACAAATCTCCCTATCACTAGAATAAAGAAAACATGTGGAAGTAATGATAATAGACTTTATCCAAAATATTTCATCATGGTTAGAAATCTGAATACCACTACAGTAAGTATTAACAGACAAATATGTTTAGATTTGTTTAACAATGTCTTAACCCTTTTATCTATGGACCATTTTTAGAGAAAGTTGTGTTACTATCCTTTAGGGACAGTTTCGCTGAATATAGACTTCTGTCTTGACATATTCTTTGGGCACTTTACATCAGCCTTCTGCCCTCCAAAGTTTCTGCTGATAATCTTATTGAGGGTTTATTGAATGTGATGAGTTTTTTCTCTCTTGTAGTTTTCAAATATCTCTCTTGCCTTTGGCTTTGATAGGTTAATTATAATGTGTTTCAATGGGACTCTTTGAGCTCCCCCTGTTGGAGTTGGAGATTATTGGATGGAGATTAGCACCCCTTGCTGAGCTTCAGACATGGGTCTATGCATGCCAGTCAAGGACGGACTAGCTCCACTGCTAGCCAAGTGCTACTGTGCTGCTATCTCAGTTGCTGACAAGATTCTGAAGCCTAACACTGACAAGATTAAAAGAACAGTAGCATCCACAGTGCAGAATAGACGTGGGAGCATAGGCTCCTGAATTTGCCATGTTCAGACTTCAGTTATGTCCTATATTGGCACATTGCAAGGACTTTCGGGAGCTGTCCCTTCATCCACTGCCTCTGTGCTGCAGGTCAGGACTCCAGTCAGCACTGGGCAGGGTGTGTGTGCACTGGGACAGGACAGAGATCAGGAACTGGCATCTCCTGGAGCAGCTATTTCAACCCTCAATGCCAGATTGTATTTAAAGTCTGTCTACAGTCAGAATTTTGGCTCCACCATTCTCTTAATTATATTAGGCCTGTTAATTAAGTTCCCTGAGGCTAAATATTCCCCTTATGTAAAAGGGCCTTTATTGTAAGAATTAAATGAAGTAAATATAAATGCCTACCAAAATGCCTTTCCTATTATCAATGTTAATGAGTAGTTGTTGTTGTTTTATGTACCACATAACTTTATTTTATTTCACTGACTAGATTTTAGGTGAATTTGTCTTCCCCTTCATATTTCCAAGAAACATGGTAAATACTAAAAAATAGTTGGTTGACTATTCTAATCGTATATTGAAAAAAAATCCTGTATTTATCTTACTTCTTATATCAGAACACTCTGATAAGGACAAAAATAGTGCTTATTTTTATATCATCTCTGCATCTGTGAACATGGTTATCTACTAGTTTATCGTGTTTGTGCTTCTAGCTGCGCTCGAGAGCAATTGTGATGAAGGTAAATGCAGATGAAGTGATGCAGGATCTACAGATTGTGGCTCTTATCTGCCTAATGATGTGTACAGTGAGTGTCATATTAGGAAGAGGGACAGGTTTTCGCTTCATCTTTTTGAAGCAAAAACATAATGTTCAGTGCAAAGGATCTCATATCATGTTTTCAAAAACATCCTGGGAGACAGAAGAGGTGAAATGAAATGCTGAAGGAGAGACATCTGTTCTCTCTGATTCTTCAACTCACTTTAAACTTGGAGAAGCAAAGCACAGTGACAGTTTAACTCTTGTGTTTTGTGAGGCCTCGCTCTTTAGCTCTTGTTAAAAGTGAACAATCTGCCATCTGTGCACACAGGTGGCTTGAATTAAATGTGATGTTGACTATTAAAAAATCATATCTGTAGAATTTAAGAAAACTCAGAGTTTTCGTACTAAAGAATTAATAAGATGAGAATTGTGAACCATCGACTGGATTAGAAGATAAAGTGTGGAAATATGTGACCTAAAAGGCTCTAAGCAGCTGTTTGCTTCACATTTTCCCAGAGTAATTCTATCATCAGTGTGCTCACCCCAAAGAGCAGATAGAGCACTCGTGCCCTTGTGTCTCCCTCAACAGACTATCATGGCTCAACGGAAGCCATGTTGGAGACAGCAGTAGAGAAGATGCTTATGTCACTAAACTAAAGTATTACTTATTCATTAATTAATTATGACTCTCTTAGCTTCATAAAGGAAATTCTTGAAACTTGGAAGCTGAGTGGACAGGTAGAAGAATGCACAGATCTTAAGGAAGCAGTATAAGTACTAATCATTAAGAGATAGCCAGTGTTGCAGAAGTTGGAATGGATGTGGCATCCTAATCCACGAGTTTTAGTAAGTCTTTCCTCACTGTGTTCACCTCATGTGCAGTGGCCTAATTTGTTTTAATTGATGAAATGAAAGGATGGGACAAGATGATCTCTTAGGTTCCTCCCAACTCTTCAAAATATTTTGGGCTCCAGCTGGTGAGACTCATGGGTTGAGTGTCGACCTATGAACCAGGAGGTCACAGTTTGATTCTGGTCAGGGCACATGCCTGGGTTGCGGGCTTGATCCCCAGTGTCGGGTGTGCAGGAGTCAGCCAATCAGTGATTCTCTCTCATCATTGATGTTTCTATCTCTTATTCCCTCTCCCTTCCTCTCTGAAATCAATAAAATGTCTTTAAAAATATATTTTGGAACCAATCATGTTGTCAGTTTTATTCTCAGGACTCTTTTATAGAAAAAAATGTAAAAGAGTTACTGATAAAGCAGTTAGATCATCTAGTATATCTACATGGCAAATGTCTTAAATATTCATAGTTTATTCACAAATTACTATGTTTAAAGCTCTGCATTAATAGAAGTAAGGAAAAGGCCCATTCAGTGTGGCTCAGTGGTTTAGCATCAACCTATGAACGAGAAGGTCACAGTTTGATTCTTGGTCATGACACATACCAGTGTTGCAGACTTGATCCCCAGTAGGGGGTGTGCAGGAGGCAGCCAATCAATGATTCTCTCTCATCATTGATGTTTCTACCTCTCTCTTTCTCTCTGAAATCAATAAAATATATTTTTTAAAAAGTAAGAATAAGAAGGTTCAAAGTAAAGGAAAATATATGGTTGCTATTGCAGATGACAACCATAGCACAAAGACAAACCAAGTGTTTAGTTTTACTTTGAGTAGTTGAACACATACCAGTAAATAGCACATGTATTTATTTTCTATTTTATCAACAGTTTTGGTTTTATAGCCAAATAAAATCTTTAAAAAAGTTTATATTTTAAAATTTTGGCATCTCAGCATTCTTCTCCTCTTTCATCATCTTCAACATTTTTCTGATTTATTTATTTTTAATATCAATTTTACTAAAAAATGCACATATCAAAAAAATTCCAAATTTTCAGGACAATTTGTTTGTTTTTATTATATTCCCAGAGTTATCCACTCATCACCACTGTGTCCAAAATGTTTTCATTGCCTCTGAAAATAAACCCAATACATATTAATACTCATTTTCCATTCTCCTCTCTCCCCAGTCCCTGGCAATCATTAATCTACATTCAATTTATAAGGATTTTTCTATTTGGATATTTCCTATACATTGTATTAAAGAATATAAAGCTTTCTATTAGATTGCTTTCAAGGTTTAACCTTTCTTGTAGCATGTGCCATTACTTCATTTCTTTTAATTGACAAATAATATTTCATTGTAAGGATATACTACATTTTGTTTCTCTATTCATCAGTTCATGACTTTGAGTTGGTTTTCAATCATCAATAGCTTTGGACCTTAATCTCCCCTTTTTTATTTATCATTGAGTGAGTAATAAGTGAGTAATTAACCCTTGGGAATTCACTCTATTTTTCTTGCCTAGTTGTCATCAAAAGTATATGGTGAGCCCTAGCCAGTTTGGCTCAGTGGATAGAGTGTCGGCCTGCAGACTGAAAGGTCCCAGGTTCAACTACACATGCCCGGGTTACAGGCTTGATTCCCGGTGCGGGGCATGCAGGAGGCAGCCAATCAAAGATTCTCTCTCACCATTGATGTTTCTATCTCTCTCCCTCTCCCTTCCTCTCTGAAATCAATTATATATATATAAAGCTAGAAAATTTTTCCATGATTTTATATATGACAAGACTTATCTACACTAATAAAAGAGAAACATGGTAATTAGCGTACGACCGCTACCCTTCCCATTGGCTAATCAGCATATCCTTATGCAAATTAACTGTCAGCCAAGATGGCGGCCGGCAGCCAGGCAGCTGGAAGCGAACATGAGGCTTGCTTGTTCCAGTGACTGCGGACTCCAACGTTCCCCACCTGCCGCTGCCAGCCTCTCAGCTGCAACTCTAAGCAACTATGTACTATGTTGCAAATAAGAAGCTAAACAAAACCCCAGAAACCGGCTTTCATTCAGCCGGGCTTCAGCAACATTGTATCCATGTTTTCAGCAGCGAGGCCTCAGAGCTAAAGCTGGCCCAGAATAAAAAAAAAAAAAAAGAAAACAAGGAGCGGTTGGAAGCTTCAGTCACTCGCTTCCGGAAAACAGCCCTCAGCCCCTCACCCAGACTGGCCAGGCACCCCAGTGGGGACCCCCACCCTGATCCAGGACACCCTTCAGGGCAAACCAGCCGGCTCCCACCCGTGCACCAGGCCTCTATCCTATATAGTAAAAGGGTAATATGCCTCCCAGCACCGGGATCAGCGGAGCACTGAGGCTCCCGGCACCGGGATCAGCATGACAGGGGGCAACACCCAAACCCTCTGATCGCCCTGCGGCTCTGTGTGTTACAGGGGGTGGGGCCACAACCTCCCTATCTGCCCTGCTCTGTGCCTGATAGGGGGGAGCTCCCCAATCCCCTGATCGCCCTGCGGCTCTGTGTTTGACAGGGTGCAGCGCACCAACCCCCTGATCGGCCCTGCTCTGTGGGTGATAGAGGGTGGCGCCCCAACCCCCCTCCACCGGCCTTGCTCTGTGTGTGACAGGGTAGAGCCATAACCTCTCCATTGGCCCTGCCCTGAGTGTGACAGTGGCGGCGCCCCAACCCCCTGATCGGCCCTGCTCTGTGGTTGATAGAGGGTGGTGCCCCAACCCCCCTCCATGGGCCTTGCTCTGTGTGTGACAGGGTAGAGCCATAACCTCCCCATTGCCCTGCCCTGAGTGTGACAGGGTGCAGCGCCCCAACCCCCTGATCCGCCCTGCTCTGTGTGTGACAGGGGGCGGTGCCTCAACTCCCCTATTGGCCCTGCTCTGTGCGTGACAGTGGGGAGCTCCTCAACCCCCTGATAGGCCCTGCTCTGTGAGTGACAGGGGGCAGTGCCCCAACTCCCTGAAGGGCCCCTGCTCTGTGAGTGACAGGGGGCAGAGCCTCCAATCCCCGTGATGGGCCCTGCTCTGTGCGTGACAGGGGGGAGCTCCCCAACCCTCTAATCGACCCTGCTCTGTGTGTGACAGGCTATGAGAGCCCAACCCCACTGATGGCACTTCTATGTGGAGAGAAAAGGAGACAGCTCAAAACCTCCCTTCACAGTTGTTGTATTTTAGTTAGAGAATAGAAACCATAACACTCTCAATAGGCCCTCTCCGTTATGATTAAGGGGGAGGCTATCACTATCTCCCTATCTCCCCGTCTCTGTTTTTTAGAAAAGGAGCATGTCCCCTGACTTCTCTTACGAGCATTACATTGTAGAGTTAAGGGGGAGAAGATTCCCTCAGACACCCACATCTCCCTTCATCTTTGTTATTATTGGGGGATTTGTCTCTT
>NW_005871418.1:898532-901717 GCF_000147115.1 Myotis lucifugus | reverse complement strand
ATCCGCCCTGCTGTGTGCATGACGGGGCAGCACCCCAACTCCCCAATCGGCCCTGCTCTGAGCCTGACCAGGGGCTGCACCTGGGGATTGGGCCTGCCCTCTGCCACCCGGGAGCAGGCCTAAGCCAGCAGGTCGTTATCTCCCGAGGGGTCCCAGACTGCGAGAGGGCATAGGCTGGGCTGGGGGACCCCCCCCCAGGGCACAAATTTTTGTGCACCCAGGCCTCTAGGATATATATATATATATATATATATATATATATATAATTTAAAAAAAATAATTTTTTAAAGTATATGGTGATTACACAGTGTTCAAAATGGGAAGATGTAGGTGATGTAACAAGACACATAAATACCAACTACGTACTACTCAGTTCTAGTCTAAGTAATGTGGTATATAAGAAAATTTGAATATGTCCTTCTAGAAAGAGTACATGCACATTTTAGAAACTAATGACAATCTCTGATAATAGTAAGAATAGAATGGAGGTCAAGTGGAGAATTAAAAAATGGTAAATAAATCATTATACTCAGCATTGTTCCCTATATCTTCAACAAACACTGCATCACATATTGGACACATACTCTGTTTAAGATACTGCATGTTTTACATGCATTAGAGTATTTTATATTCAAACAACTTATTTGGGGCATGTGTTTTATTTCTATCTCTTAACTAGAGGCCCTGTGCATGAAATTCATGCATGGAGGGAGTCCCCTCAGCCCAGCCTGCACCCTCTCCAATCTGGGATCCTTGTGGGATCAGGCCTAAACCAGCAGTTGGACATCCCTCTCATAATCCAGGACCACTGGCTCCTAACTGCTCACCTGCCTGCCTGCCTAACTGCCCCCACACCAGCCTGATCACCCTAACCGCCTCTGCCTGCTGACCTGATCGCCCCTAACTGCCCCCCTGCCAGCCTGGTTGCCCTTACTGTCCCCCCCTGCCACCTGGTCACCCCCAACTGGCCCCCTCTGCCAGCCTGGTCACCCCTTACTGCCCCCCTGCTGGCCTGTTTGCCCCCAACTACCTCCCTCTGTTAACCTGGTTGCTCCTAACTGCTGCCCCCCACCCGCCCGCCGGCCTAGTCGCCCCTAACAGCCCCCCCCCGCCTACCTGGTCGCCCCCAACTTCCCCCCCGGCCGGCCTGGTCACCCCTAACTGCGCCCCCTGCTGGCTTGGCCACCCCCAACTGCTCCCCCAACTGGCCTGGTCGCCCCATGCAGCCTGCTGTTCAATCATTTTGTCGTCCTTCACTAACCCCCCTGCTGGCCTGGTCACCCCACGCAGCCTGCTGTTCAGTCATCTGTCCAGTTGTTTCGGTCATGGTGGCCCCTGGCTTTTTATATATTAGGATATTTAGATGATAAAATAAACTATAGGCAGCAAATATAACCATATAAAATTAAATGCTTAAGAAGTATAAGAGTTGAATTTCATCTTAAATCTCTGAAACAGTCTCTAATGTATATGTATATATATAATTAGAGAGAGAGAGCATATATTTTCTCTAATATATATATTACACTACATATGATATGTATTTATTTTTAGAAAGGAATCATGGTGGATGGGAAATGGGATGAGCAGATCTTGAACTTACTGATGGTGTTTAGTATTCAAGTATTTAAGATTTGTTCAATCATGATCAGAGGTAGGAATGGGGCAATGAGGTCAGTGATTTGAGGAAATAAACACAGTAGAAAAAGCATATTTATAGTAATGATGTAATAACACAAAATGATTGCTTTTTAAATAGTATATTTACAGTTTATTCTTATTGACAAGACTTATTTGTAAATTCCGTCTGTTCCCTGGCAAATCTGATAACTAACAACTCAACAGGAGACTTACAACTTTGATGGATATCTGTCCTTCTTTGGGGCATCCATCTCCATCTCATCAACTGTCCCAGACATCCTGGCAAAAGCAAACATTCCTCCTAAAAAGCTTCCCCAATGGGCCACTAAAGTCTTATTATTTCAGGCAAAATCATTTTTCTCTGGGGGAAGCATTGCTTGGTAATAAGTCAAGACCCCAGACAAACTAGAAAATTTTTCCATAATTTTAATAATTACTAAATTATATTTTCTTGTACGGACCCATTCTTCTGCTACCAACTACCCATTTACATGCACACATATACAGACAGGCACATGAATATACACAAACACACACTTATAATTAGATATGTTGCATGTTACTTCATGATGAAATGCTAATTTATAATAAGTTTGGAGAGGCATTATTTTGTTGTAAATAACACCATACATGAAATTAATCAACATCAATGCCCACAAATTGTATAATAGATCTATTGTTTATTTTACTAGACAATCTTGACCCTTTTCTGGTATTCACAAAATAAACTTTCTTAAAAAATTAATACATCACTAGTCCTCAGCAGGAGTTGGCTTGAGATTTAGTTCTGTGCCTGTTATTATACTGCATATCCCTAACACCCAGGGTAAGAATGCTTGCCTAGACCAATCAAAACCAATGAGAGCAATGAATCTGAGAATCCTGAAAAGAGAATCTTAATTTTTCCTGTTGGGCTTAAAAGTGAGAGGATGCGAGGTTTCTAGGTGCTATAGTCATCTTCTGACTGTGATAGGAACGTGTGTCTGAATGGAGCCATAAAAAATACAGCTATGAGATGGTACACATGTCCCTATGACTTCATTTGAGTCCCTGCATTAAGTCACACCTGAAGTCAGATGTACAGTACAATACTTTTTTGGGTTAAGTCCATTTGGGTTGGGGCTTCTGATACTTGAAACAGAAATAATACTTTACTTTTTTTTCACCACCTACTCTGAAATAGAAAATTGTGCCCTAGCCAGTTTGGATCAGTGGATAGAGAGTTGGCCTGTGTACTGAAGGGTCCTGGGTTTGATTCCAGTCAAGGGCACATGCCCAGGTTGTGGGCTGTATCTCCTATAGGGGGCGTGTAGGATGCAGCCAATGATTCTCTCTCATCATTGATGTTTCTCTCTCTCTCTCTCTCTCTCTCTCTCTCTTTCTCTCTCTCCCCCTTCCTCTCTGAAATCAATAAAAATATATTTAAAAAGAAGAAAATGGTAACAGTGACTTATCCATGCACCCTTATCTAATCAATCTTCTCAGATAATCAATTTGTATAATATATACATATACATATACATATACACATACACACACACACA
>NW_005871418.1:708672-898432 GCF_000147115.1 Myotis lucifugus | reverse complement strand
CTTAAGTGACCAAATGACAGAACAACTGAATGGCCGGTCGCCCAGTCGCTATGACATGCACTGACCACTAGGAGACAGATGCTCAAGCACAGGATCGAGCTCCCTCCTGTCTGGATCGGGCCTGCGGGGATTGGGCTCCATCCTGTCTGGATCAGGCTTGCGAGGATCAGGCTTCCTCCTAACTGGATTGGGTCTGAGGGGATCAAGCCAAAACTGGCTATCCGACATCCCCCAAGGGTCCCGGATTGCGAGAGGGTGCAGGCCAGGCTGAGGGAGCCCACCGGTGCACGAATCCTTGCATCGTGCCTCTAGTTTATAAATAAATAAGTTATATCGTATGACAGATATGAATACACCTATTATACAACAGTTTTTCTTCCAAACTTTAACACTTTAAAAAAAAAGCCTGTATATGCTTGAGAAACATTTTCATCCAAATTCAAAAACAAAAACCTATTGCTCAAAGTTATTGCCTCTTTTCTACTATACTTACCCATCGAACTAAATACATATTTCTGATACTAATAATCATCCTGTAAGTATTTTAATCTATGTTATTTTTCCATTATTTACCTCAAGGTCTAATTATCTTTGAATATGTGGATTTTTAACCATTCCTTTTGTCACTTATTTCAGTGGTGTGTTTTTTTTCTGTTTAAATAAATGCAATACTTGTATTTTTTTCAACCAAGTCAATTTTCAATTCAATTGAGTCTTACCTTATGGCTCAATTATATACTTCTTGGAGTGTAGTGATCAATTTAGTCTCTAGAGATTTAATTGAAAAACACAGAAATTGATAAAGGAAAGGTGTGCCATTATGCATTGGAAGAGTCACACCATCTGTTCTTTCAATGTATGAATTAGTTCATCAGACTAAAAAATTCCTCAGTGCTACTTTCTGAAACTATGTTCAGGGATACAACACCTGCATTTCTAATTGCCATGTTTCAACTTATTTTTCTTTCTATAATATCAGTTTGGGTTGAAAGTGTTAGGCATTTGAAATAACCAATGGATAATTTTCTTTTTATTTTTTAATATATTTGTATTGATTTCTGTGAAAAAGGGAGAGGGAGAGAAAGATAGAAACATCAATGATGAGAGAGAATCATTAATTGGCTGCCTCTTGCATGCAACCCCAGCATGTGCCCTTGACTGGAATCGAACCCAGGACCTTTCAGTCCACAGGCTGATGCTCTATGCACTAAGCCAAACCGGCTAGGGCACCAATGGCTAATTTTTAATGAAGGGACATGCCTAATATATAATTATGAGAGAAGAAAAATGCATGCAAATCATGATACACTTTGAGATCTCAACTGTGTGCTTTATAAGAAAACACATTTAAATTTGCAGTTATTTTCCTTAGTGTGTTGGCATTATATGATTTTGTAATGATGACATATATTAATTTATAATCAGAAAAGAAACAGAAAGATACTGTCTTTCATCCCATGTCTTTTCCTTTTGTCATCTTGACTGTGCTGATATTAAGCATAACTAGAAAAACATTTTCATAAGATAAGAAAATATGCCTCAGATGAACTGGCATTGGATAGATAAAGATAACGGATTCACCTGTCCATTGAACCAAAAGACCAATGGCAAGAATTGCATTTATTTCTATTCTTTTTAGCTTTTCATTAAATTTATTGAAGTAACATAAGTTAATAAAATTATATAGGTTTTAAGTATTCAATTCTAAGATACATCATCTGCATATCATATTGTGTGTTTACAAATCAAAGTAAAATCTTCATATGTCATCATATATTTGACCCCCCTTTTCCTTTCCTATCCTCTAGCTCCCTTCCTCTCTGGTAACCACCATACTGCTGTCTGTGTCTATGAGTTGTTGTTTTTTAATTTAATTTTATTGTTTAAAGTATTACAGATAGTAGTACATATGTCTCTTTTTTCCCCTTGTTGGCCTTCCCCCGGCCTCCCCTATCACCCGGCACTATGAATTTTTGTTTTTTGTCTTGTTTGTTTATTTGTTGCTTTCAGTTTTATATTCCACATATGAGTGAAATCATACGCTTCATAACTTTTCTGTCTGACTTATTTTCCTTAGCATCATCACCATAGGTAGCTGCATATTAGAAAGAAAGAAAAGGGAATCAGAAACTGAGCATGTTGTTTCATCAGGAAGCTACAGCATTGCCCCTCCAAGGGGGTTAACACCCCCCCCCCCATGTAGGGAGCAGCCCGCCCCCCAGTGCTGGATTGTCTGGGGAGCCTGGGAGAAAAGGACATGCACAGTAGAAGTCAAAATGGTATAGGAGGAAGTGCTTGACCATATAGGTCTCTCAATCTAACCTGAGAAAGGGATCATTGAACAGGAGTGGACCCATCAGAAGCCTGTGAACGTTTGGGAAGCTATTTGTTTTGAAAAAGTTCCTGGTTATAACTCCAAGAGAACAAAGCCTTTTTTTTTGTCTATTTCTAGCTCACCTGGTAACACACTAGCCCTTTCATTCAAGCAGACTCTCTCACTTTGGAATACATACAGCCTTGCAGGTCTAGGCCACCTGGAGCCTCCAGTAGACCTCACAGGCTCCAAAGGACTAAGCTTTAATATGAAGCAGAAACTCAGGACACTGCATTTGTTTTCACCTTGATGAAGACAAGGTTGGACTTTTTCCACAGTGGGATGGAAGGAAGGAGAGGGGAAATTGAAAACCCAGTGGCAGCCTTCCCAAATAAACCTTGCCACACCACAATCTTCCATGCATGAGTCCATGGAATGCTTTTCTCTCGATCCCATGGAAGAGCCTGATTTCCACTGACAATAGCGTGATATTCTCAAGGTCCATCCATGTTGTTGCAAATGGAAGTATTTCATCTTTTCTTATGACTGAGTAGTATCCCATTATATATATGTACCACATCTTCTTTACCTGATAATCTAACAAAGGACTCTTCAGTTGTTTCCATGTCTTGGCCAATGTGAATAATGTTGTAATGAACTAGCTACTAGGAAATACAATCAAAACTACACTAAGATTTTACCTCATAGCTGTTAGTTCATCAGTGCTGGAGATGTAAACTGGTACAGCCACTATAATAAATATTATGGAGGTTCCTCAAAAAATTAAGGATAAATTTACCATATAAACCAGCAGCCCCTCATCTGAGTATCTACCCCCAAAATTGGAAAACATGTATTTGCAAAGATATATACACTTGTATTTTTATTGGTGGAAGTGGGGTATCCATTTCCCCACTGAGTGCTGGGAGTGGGGTCTTTATGATATCTCAAGAAAAATAATTTTCAGAGACTCACAAGGTAAGATGAGTGATTTTATTTATTTATTTATTTTTTTAAAATATATTTTATTGATTTTTTACAGAGAAGAAGGGAGAGGGATAGAGAACCAGAAACATCGATGAGAGAGATCGATCAGCTGCCTCCTGCACGCCCCCCAGTGGGGATGTGCCCGCAACCAAGGTACATGCCCTTGACCGGAATCGAACCTGGGGCCCCTGAGTCCGCAGGCCGATGCTCTATCCACTGAGCCAAACCGGTTTGGCAGGATGAGTGATTTTATTTATGTGGAATTATATCTTTGGATTTCCAAACTCCCATTTCCCTTAATCCAGTTCTGGAAGAGTACAGCTGGGGATTCAGTAGAGCTAAAAGCAAAAGCCAGTGTCTAGAGCAGTGGTTCTCAACCTTGGCTGCACATTAGAATCACCTGGGAATCTTTTTAAAATCCTGATTTCTGGGCCTCATCCTCCAGAAATTGTTTCTTTGTTACTAATGTTGTGGCCCCACCCCATAACAAAGAAACAGAATTTCCGGAGGATGAGGCCCAGAAATCAGGATTTTAAAACGATTCCCAGGTGATTCTAATGTGCAGCCAAGGTTGAGAACCACTGGTCTAGAGTACCCATTCCATGTTGGAACTGGATCCAGTTCAGCATTAGGCTAGTTGCAGTCCACTAGTCCATTGTATGTGGGCAAATACAAGAGTATAAGAGTCCCGCAAGCCAGGGGTCAACCAAGAGGAACCAAGAGAGACTAACAGCAAACCAAGAGTGCCCACCAAAAGCACCAAGAGAGCGAATTTCTTTGTTTAGGGACTTAAGTATCTCGAATATTCCTGTGCTTGCAGTGGCCATGCCTACTCTCCTCAATGGCCTGTTCCCAGGTGTAACTGACAGACAAGTCCCTTCCCCATTTCTCCCAGATTACTAGGCGTGTGTCTGTTCTCCCCCTGTCCAGTTACTTCCTCCAGTGATCTGTGGGGAATAGTGCAGTAGCATCCTGCTGGGTGTTCAACAGCAGCTTCCTGGCAAAACTGCACAAACGACATGCCTATAATATTTGACCTTCCCTTTGCGCCTTTCCTATTATTAATAACTAGGATAATTACAATGGTATCATTATGTTCATCGAAGATCACAGCCTTATCAAAGATATTGAAGAGTAAATATGTTTGTTAGTGTGACACTGTCAATAATTAATGGAAATTTACTAAATAACTGCTTGGACTGCCCAGGAATATTCCAAAGAGGGTAACAAAATAGCTAAGTGATTAATAGTTAAGTCTACACATATAGGTATTTAAATAGTGGAATTCAGAGCTCTAAATGGTAGTCTGGGATGCAGGATGAAAGAACAAATTGGATGTGATGAGTTACTGTTTGTTTTGAGTTTCTAATTTACAAGTCTGATTAAAGATTATTTGACCTATAATTAAGTTAATGAAATGCCACTATGAACTTTGAGACCATTTGATTAGTGATGCAGAAATGAATGTTCAAGTTAAAACCTTGAGAGAAAAAGAGATGTTGAAAAATAAAGAAGGGTAGCTTTTAAGTGAGTAGTTATGAAGAATCTGAGCTTTCACCCTGCTTGCAAACCAACATGCTAGTATATATAAATGTAGCCTGTGAATCAGAGACAGAGAGTTTAATACTCATAGCAACAGACAAAATCATATTAGGCAGTGTGGTGACAGCCAGACAGTATCTTCACATCCAGTGAGGTGCCTTACAGGAGTAGAAGCCCAAAACAAACAAACAAAAGACCCCTCTCATCTTGTATTGGATTCCTGGTCACATGCCCATCTTCTTGGAGGCTGAGATCAGCTCCGTTGAATCTTTTCAGAATGAGAGAAAAAAAAATACTGACAAGGTTGTATCTGACCAAAAAGAAAACAAAAGTAAAGGAGAGAGGTGTGATTTAGATATTTACCTAGCCTCAATTTTATTCTCTGTAAATTGCAGTTTACATGTTATTTTAAAATACACTCTGTTTTCTGCGTGTCTCTGTAGTGTAGGCTTCTATGCCTTTAGGATCATGGAACTCAATCAAAGTTTATGTTCATTTTATGTGAGATATTCAGTGAAGAGACAGTCAGGATCTGTTTGCATCTCCCCTTTGTCTGCTGACTTCAATAGATTGGACCACTCAAGTAGAGATGGTTGTGTATATGCATCTGCAGTTAAGACAGCTGTTAGTAAATAAAGCCCTAGTGACAGCTGCAGGTTTTAAATGAAGGAAGTTTAAAACCAGTTATAAGTGGTACTTCTGCTACTCTGTGCAAACAATCCTTATGGTGAGAAGAGATATTTGACATTCTCAAGAGGGGGCGCTTATTTTCCTTTTATGTGAACTTTTATTTCACAAATAATATGAAGAATGAAATGATCAAGTGAAAATTGCTGCCATTTACATTTTAGCTACAAATAAAAAAAGCATCATTGAGCTGAGTGGCCATCAACTGAGTCATTATTAAGCCTAAAAAGGGCTCTTTATCATAGGAAGTGCTATTCACAGGATTGACACTTCCCTATGAATTAATGATGATTACTTACAATTATGATGACTTTGAAATGAAGATAGCCTTTAACCTGGGTTACATTTTTGCAAAAAAAGTGCATTTATTTTGTACACCTGCCTTTATAATATTTATCAGGAATTCAAATCATTTTAAGGCAAATATATTTCTCATGCCCGGTTGGAAAATAAAAACTCTTTTGAGTACATGGATATTTTGGAGATAAAAGAATATTCTTCTACTGACACTACAATGACTAACATAAGTATAGTAAGAAATATGTCCTTGACTGAGGCAAACAATTAATAATCTAACACACAGTCAGTGAACTTTTTCTTTAAAGGACCAGACAGTAAGTATTTCAGGCTTTGTGAGCCATAGAGTCTCTGTTTCAACTACTCTAATCTGCCACTGTCATGCAAGAACAGCCATAGACGTATGTAAATGAATAAATGTGACTATGGGCCAAATTTGGTGGGCATGAATTTGGACCACAGCCATAGCCAGGGTTTGTCTAATCCTGGTCTAGCATACTAAACTAACTCTTCTCTCTCTCTCTCTCTCTCTCTCTCTCTCTCTCTCTGTCTCTCTCTCTCTCTCTCTCCCTCTCTCCCTCTCTCCCTCTCTCCATATGTATAATTATATTTAATTAGTAATTAAATATATAGTTATATTTAATTAATATACATTGTTAAAAGTATATCAAATGTCTTATATTTTAATTACATTGTAAATGTATATTATTTATATTAATTTGATTAATATATTGGCTTATAATATATACTTTAATTTTAGGATATAATCAAACTAGGCTACCTAAATTTAGAGTTGCAAGATTGTTTTTGATAAAAAATATTCTGACACTTGTTGAAATAGTAAGGAAGCCTTCATTTAAGACGGTTACAATAGCCCAGCCGGCGTGGCTCAGTGGTTGAGCATCAACCTATGAACCAGGAGGTCACAGTTGGAATCCCAATCAAGGCATATGCCCGGGTTGTGGGCTTGATCCCCAGTGTGGGGTGTGCAGGAGGCTGCTGCTGGTCAATTATTCTCATCATTGATGTTTTGCTCTCTCCCTCTCCCTTACTCTCTGAAATCAATAAAACTGTTACAATAGAAGGAAGATTATTGCAATAAGGGGCGAGATACTGAACTCACCTCTGAATACAGCAAACATTCCTGGGGATTCAGAGCCAAGAAGCAGAATGCAGGGAACAATGGCTGGTAAAATATTAAGAAGACAGACACATTAAGGGTAGGGGAATACTTACTAAACTGACTTAGCAGATTCTTGCTAAAGGCAGGTAAAGGTCCAGAACTAGTCTAGAAGAGGGATCTGAGGAACTTGACTAAATTTTAATTAAGGAGGGAGTCTTTGTCAGTAGTGCTAAAGGTATTTTTAAATTAAATTATAACAGTGAACAAAATGAAATATGACTGATAAATATAGTGAAAAGACTTAATCAAAGAAAACTGTTTGTTGGGATCCTTCTTCAAACTGCTGAATGCTGGTTCCCCCCAAATATCAACCAAATCACCTGTCAAACATGATCAAACACACCTGAGTTTACTGCTCCCTGTGGTGCAGGATATCACAGATGTTTTGGATCTAGTTTGACAGGTATTTTAATAAGCAGTGTTGATCAGGATTGGGTGAAGTTTGTGTTGTAAGAAGTAAGGATTAGTGAATTTAGTGAGGTGGAGGTTTGGGAGAGGCTTTTGAATAGTGAACAGTGATTTGGTTGAGCTTTGTATTGATCTTAGAGAAAGACATATTTACTTTAGTTAATATTAGTGAAATAGTCCATTTTTCAAATAAATGAGTTTTAAGAAAGTATCTGAAAAAAACAACAAAAACTCTGAAGTTATTTGCAACCTCATTTCCCTGCCAAGAATTTCCTGAAGTATTAAAATCATATTATTGCAGACAGTTGAATAGTAAGCTCATATTGATGTAGACAATAAGATGTGTGGATGTGAATAGTTTCAGTTCTGAAAGGAACAATAAGTAGGCCCTTCCTTGACTTTATAAAGTCAATAAAAACCCAGAACAAACACATGAAAACTAAATAAAAATAGTAAGAAATTTTGAAAGGAGTTATATGACTAAATATTAAATGACTGCTATCAGAGTTCAGAAAAGAGAGAGACTGGGTGATAACTTTGGAATTTTGGGGGAATTTAACAATGTTTTGAAAAAGATTAAAGTCTGGACAAGAACTGCACATTTATTAGTGGGTGTCATAAGCAAAACTGAGTGGGAGTGAAGTAGGAGCTATCTGGACAACTGTGAACAACAGACAATCTGGACTATTTTATAGGGTATTAGGTGATAGTAACTATGGAAATATATGTTGAAGTAACAAGTGAGTAACCTAAGTGATAGACTTTAATTTTTATAGTTTATTATTAGAGCTCCATATGTTCCTGGAGCATATGAGCGAATACAAAACATTACAGCAAATGTTAAGCTGTGTGATGAGAATTAGTTAGAGGCATAGCGAACAGAAAGGAAGAAATGAAAGAAGAAGAAAGAAAGAAAGAAAGAAAGAAAGAAAGAAAGAAAGAAAGAAAGAAAGAAAGAAAGAAAGAGGGAGGGAGGGAGGGAGGGAGGGAGGAAGGAAGGAAGGAAGGAAGGAAGGAAGGAAGGAAGGAAGGAAGGAAGGAAGGAAACTGCCCTGGCTGGTGTGGCTTAGTGGGTTGAAGCATTGGATACATTTGATTCTTGATCAGGGCACATACCCAGGTTACAGGAGACAACTGATCAATGTTTCTCTCATGCGTTGATGTTTCTCTCTCTCTCTCTCTCTCTCTCTCTCTCTCTCTCTCTCTCTCTCTCCCTTCTCCTCTCTCTAAAATCAGTAAAACATATCTTCAAGTGAGGATTAAAAGATTTAAAATATAAATTTTAGAAACCCTAAATTTTCCAAGTGAGAGTACAACATATTAATAAAGGAGATGAAGAGATAGAGAAGGTGAAATAAAACTTTGAGGGAGGGCATATCCAAAAATATAAGGAGTTTAATTTTAGTCCACTGGGTTTTATGTATCTGCAAGACATTTATGAGATCCAGCATAGAATTGGAAATTTAAAACTGGCATATGGGAGAGGTCAAATTTGAGTTGAAAGTTTAAAAATCAATATAAAAGAAAGGTCTGAATAGAAAGGATCTTTCAGCGAATAGTGGCTGGAAAAAAAATAAAGCTCAGAATTGAGCTTTGAAGGATGTCTTTGTTTAGATAGCGATTGGAGGGGTGGAATACAGAGATTGTTGAAGGAAGAATTCCAGGGCAAAGTAATGGTTCAAAGGCAAGAGGAAAGGATTTAAAACTCTTCTGTTCATCATTGTCACACACTGTGAAGTGGGGTGAGGCGGGGTTAAGTGTGGGGGGAGTGCACAATGGATTCGGCTATTGCAGGTCAGGGATGAAGTTTGCAGTTTCAGGAGAGTGAGAACTGAAGTTGTACTGCAAAGATATATGGGGAATAATATGTACAGCAGACACACAGAATAAGGCAAAAAACCCATATGCAAAAGGTTTATTGGGGCTTATTGTGAAAGGACAAAAGCCTGGTAGAGAGCAAAAGAGCTAAATGAAGGTAATTATTGTTATTATTATTGTGAAGAAATATGTACCAGTACATGATAAAAATTACAATTAGTTGACAAAGGGTAATGGAAATAAAAATATTTAAATGCTTGGAGCATATTGATTTGGTTACACAACAGCTTTTTGTTTAGCTAAGGAGAAAGATCACATCTTTCTAGAAGTCTGGGGAGAAAGAAGAGTGTGTATGGAGCAAGATTTGGAGGTAGATGAAAACAACAATAAAGCCATTTGTGATGGCCTCAATTTTATGAGGTAAATGTATGGAGCTTGTTTCTCTTTAAAAGGTGAGGCAGCTTTCCCATAGTTGTGAGCCGTGTTTTAAGAGAGACGATTGAAGGGCCAGCTATATTTCAATTATGATTAGCTCAAAATTATAAATTTTGATATTTTAAATTAATTATAAAATATTAACTTGTTATTTAACACATCCTTTCTATATTTATTACAGCATTTACTGTGATAAATATTTCATTATTTTGTTTTACTCTTTTAAAAAAAATACTCAATGCCCAGCAGGCATGGCTCAGTGATTGAGTGTGGACCTTATGAACCAGGAGGTCATGGTTTCATTCCCAGTCAGGTCACATGCCCGATTGCAGGCTCAATCCACAGTGTGGGGTGTGCAGGAGAAAGCCGATCAATGCTTCTCTCTCATCATTGATGTTTCTGTCTGTCTTCCTTCCTTCCTCTCTGAAATCTACAAAAATATATTTAAAAAAATAAAAATAAGCCTTAACCGGTTTGGCTCAGTGGACAGAGCGTCGGCCTGCGGACTGAAGGGTCCCAAGTTCAATTCCGGTCAAGGGCATGTACCTTGGTTGCGGGCACATCCCCAGTAGGGAATGTGCAGGAGGCAGCTGATCGATGTTTCTCTCTCATTGATGTTTCTAACTCTCTATCCCTCTCCCTTCCTCTCTGTGAAAAATCAATAAAATATATTTTTAAAAAAATAATAAATAAATAAAAATAAAAAAATACTCAGCTTTTGGTCTGAGTATAAATTTAAAAAATGATGTTATAGAATTTTTACTTTAGATATAACAAAAATAGGTTTTTTAAAAAGATGAAGATCATATATGGATTAAAATTTCTCAAATAATTAATTTTTTTCCATTTTTTGAAAACGCTGTGTAGATAGATGATTGATGATAGATAAACAGATAGATGACAAGTTTAATTTTGAAACATTAAAAGCAAATTATGTCAGCTCTATCCAGTGTGGCTCAGTTGGTTGAGCATCATCCCAGGCATTAAGAAGTCCCAGGTTTGATCCCAGGTCAGGGTGCAAGACTGGGTAGGGGACTACATAGCAGGTAGGGAGCATGCAGGAGTCAGGCGATTGATGTTTCTCTCTCATCTCTGTTTCTGTCTCCCTCTCCCTTTCTCTCTCTCTAAAATCAATAAAAATATATTTTTTAAAAAGCATATTGTATCAAAATTAAATACATACTTACATTATCAAATGCATCTAATCTAATAAAAGGGAAACATACAAATTGACCGCACCTCCACTATGCCCAAGCCATGCCCACCAGCTAATCAGAGCGACTATATGCAAATTAACCCAACCAAGATGGCTGCCGGCAGACACTGAGCTGGAGCAAGCAGGAGGCTTGGTTGCCCCAGTGATGGAGGAAGCCAAGCTTCCCATCTGCCCTGGCCGGCTGTGGCCTCGGCTCAAGGCAACAAAGTTTCAATTATGGAAGATAAATAAATCCCAGATACCTGCTTCCAGCCAGCCTCCACTGGGAGATTGGGTGGCTGGAGGCCGTGGCCAGCCAGCAAACAGCCATCAGCCACTCACCCAGGCTGGCCACACCCTCCTGGGGTGAGGGTCCCCAATGGGGGGCTTGGCCAGCCTGCAAACGGCCCTCAGCCCCTCACCCAGGCTGACCAGGCACCCCAGCGGGACCCCCCACCCTGATCCGAGACACCCTTCAGCCGGCTCCCACCCATGCACCAGGCCTCTATCCTATATAATAAAAGGGTAATATGCAAATTGACCCTAACAGCAGAACGACTGGAAATGACTGGTCACTATGACACACACTGACCACAAAGGGGCAGATGCTTAATGCTTGCTCAACCACAAGCCAGGCTGATGGCTGCCAGTACAGCGGTGGTGGTGGGAGCCTCTCCTGCCTCTTCAGCAGCGCTAAGGATGTCTGACTGAAGCTTAGGCCTGCTCCCCTCTGTCAAGTGGACATCCCCTGAAGGCTCCCGGACTGCCAGAGGGATGTCTGACTGCCAGCTTAGGCCCAATCCCCTGGGGAGTGGGCCTAAGCCAGCAGGTGGTCATCCCCCGAGGGGTCCCAGACTGCAAGAAGGCACAGGCCGGGCTGAGGGACCCCCTCAAGTGCACAAATTTTTGTGCACCAGGCTTCTAGTCAACAATAACCAAGAAGGTGACTTTTTATTGATATACGTAGGAGATAAATGTTGTCAACGGCAATTTCCCAGAAGACCTCCAAAATAACCTATGAAGAAAAGCTAAATTTATTACCCAATGCAATCAGGGAGAACAACAATTTGACTGTTTAGAATGTGCAGAAGAAGGGGGTGGCAGGATTGTGGGGAGATAATGTATATTGCTGGTTAAGACAGTTATTTCAATGAAAGTCTGGATGTAATAGTTTAGGATTGGTGAACACAGAGAGGGAAGCATCTTGAAGTGAGTATTAAGTAAACAGTTTAATTATTAAGAAATTTTCTCAGTTTTAGAAACATATGGTGCAGGTAAATTAACTTTCAGAAGAGAAAATTGAGTTCGTGTACTGTTTTACAGCTGCGTGGGCAAGAGTATTCAAGAACTAAAAGTAAAATCAGCTTTGGTTCTTCGTCCTGACAGTTAAGGTGGATGCATGGGGGGATGCAACGTGAAGTGTTTTACTGGCTGCTTTGTGTGGAAGAGGTGTAAATTAAAAGGTTGCGTTTACTTGAAAGACCTTAAACTAGGATATACCATTGTTTTCTTTTTTGTTAGACAAATAGGGAAAATGGATGGGACAGAAATGACAGCAATGTGGGGAACAGACACCAAAAATGCATCCTTGGAGCCAGGGATGGAGAGGCCAGACAGGGATTACATCTTTCATGCCTTTTCATTAAGAAAAAAAAAAAACCTGACTGGATTGAATATATATTTAGGATAATTGACTCATTGACTCTTAACTTTCATTTAGCTGAAAAGGAAGATCATTTATTTAATCAAGATACTGTATAGACATGCATAATACTGTGTTTTAAAAATATTTTAAGTACACCTACCTTATCTTCCTGTGTTAATGTACTTCACTCCTTGATCTGGTTCACTCATATTTCATTACCTAATATTAAACAAAATATGAGATGACAGTTTTGACATATGGTTCCCTAAAGGAATTGATTAAGTGCAGTAATGGGAGTTTCAAAACTGGGCGACTTCACTAGTGATTATAAATCAAATAGGAAAGTAGGATAAATATGAGACCCAGTAGACCAGATTTTAAAGACCAGAAAAAAATAAGAAGAATTAATTATGGCAGATCTTAGATACTTTTAAAATAATTTAGGCAGAAATCTGAATTAAATATTTAGCTAGAGAGTTACCCTTGAATTAAAAAAAAAATTCTCCTGCTGCTACAACATTGACAGTATTATTCCCAGGAGGGCAGAGCTAGAGGCATTTATACAACCTCAAATCCTGTAGATTTGTTCAAGTCTAAATAATTACCTAACAAACTTTACTTTAAAAAATGTGAAGGTAACATTTTTATCTTCTCAAACAAGCTTCACTCACTTCCAGTTTGGTTCTAAAGGAAATCAAAAGTAATTTTCCTTATTCTGCCTCCTATACAACCTCTCACCTGCCTGGGTTTTTCTCTTTCTATGAGAGACTCTGAAGCCACGTGTTGCTCTCTCTCTTCTATTGTAGAAGAACCGCCCTTCACACTAAAATTGCTCTCTAAGCTCCTCTTTCTCCCTAAGCCCACACACTTCATCCTTATTTAGAATTTTGCAGTGTACTTATCTCCTGGGAGAAAAATCGCCCATCAAGTGACTTTGTCCTATATTTATCTCCATGTAGAAGGGGGGAATCCTTTTCCTCTTAATTTATCGTAAAACTATTATAATGATGATTTGTTAAGGCATGCACTCTGTCTCTTCTTGCTAATCTATAATGTTAATGTTAACGAATATCAAGAAATGATATAGAATTGAGACTATCA
Organism: Myotis lucifugus; assembly: GCF_000147115.1. NCBI lineage: Eukaryota > Metazoa > Chordata > Mammalia > Chiroptera > Vespertilionidae > Myotis > Myotis lucifugus. The sequence continues at coordinate 884,820 of NW_005871418.1, read as the reverse complement.
AGCAAAATAACAGAGGGGATTGGTTGGGCTTGGACTGTTGATTCAAGCATTAATTGAGTCAGCTAACAAGGCCAAGTAACAGAGGTGACTATCGTTGCCTTTAGGCTGTGATCATAATTTTGGGATAGAAAACAAAGGAAAGATAGAAAAGAAAATAAATATGTATTATGTGTGTAAACCTGCTAGTTGGTCAACATCATAAGAAAAGGAAAACAGGTGAAGTTAATGATAAAAGTAACCCAATTTATTTATAGCTAACAACAAGGGTTCAGAAGGTGATGCAATGCCTTATTTTTATTTATGTTTGCAAGGCCTTATTTTAAAGATCACATAGAACTATCTTGCAGTCTGTGCTGTCTGCCTCCGAAAATAACTTTAAAATATTTCTGTCTGTCTTCCTTCTCTTTTAAATCACCATTTATTTTCCCCTCTCCCCCAGGCCACAGGTCCAACATGTCACTGCCCCTATGTGAATAAGGTCAAAGGAGAGTCAGATTGACCTCTCAGTCTTCTGAATGAAACACAGACAAAAAAGAAAAGCAAGTCTTATTTTCTATAATATTGATTGATTCTCATCATGTGATTTGTAGGTGTTAAGATTTATAATATTGAAACAACTGGAAAACAGGTCAGAAAATCTTGCTTTGCCAAAGTGTCAAACATTTCTTTACAATGCTCATCACCCTGCATGCAGTCCTTGCTTACCGTTACACAGATGGAGACATTTGGGATCTTAGTGGTTGTAACTTACATAACTTCATTGGTTATGAATAGTGGACTAAATCCTCTTCAATACTGCCTTTCTTCCAAGAAGGGCAGGGGGTTTGGGATATTTAATACCATAGGAAAGGTTAGTGGGTAAACTAGAAAGATAGTATTATTATTATTAAAAAGAAATTTTCAAGCTTGCTTTTGTCTATCTATCATCTATCTATCTATCTATCTATCTATCTATCTATCTATCTATCTATCTATCTTAGCTTGTGAGTATCCTTTCTGACAGTTTTCCCTCAGGTTGATATTTTTAGTCTGAGGTACTCCTATGATAATTTAATTTCCTGATGAATGTGGCTCCAAAATATATAAAATCAGCAGCTGTTCAGAAGCAATTTTATTATTTTAAATAAAGACACCCTTCCTCTAAGATTGACAAAGTAGAATTAGTGGTATGCTAACAGTTTCACAAATATTTATTTGTGTTTTATAATCCTGATGTTTAGTGAATTTTATTAGTGTAGTCTTCAACTGGCCTCTAAAATAAGGGCAGTTTCATTGTACTGACACACTGGGTAAACCTCTAAGTACAGAAACCTTTTTTACGACTTTTAAATGGGGGAAACACTGGTCAGAATTTAGTACATGAATAAAATACATATATTGAAAATCTTCCCATACATCATACACATTTGAAGGTAATTAGTAAAGCTTAAAATATCTTCATTTTAGAATGTTATGCACAAAAGGGGCCTTATCATCAAAGATTTTGATCTGTGATCACATGAACCAGATAAAATACCAGAGACAAAATTTCAATCCAAAGGAAAAAGATTGGAGTAGGAATTGGACGGTGGTAAGACTGGATACATGAAAAAGCCTGCATGAGGTTGGTTCAATATGAGTAGCCCTAGAATTGTGTAGTTATGATGAACTGGCAGCCCTTCCTGCAAGTTTAACTAGATCATTAATCAGTAACAGCCTACATAGAAAACTGGAGGCACTTCTCATTGTTCTTTCTTTCTCATCTCAGAATGGGTTGCCGATTGCCCGTATTTTAATTAATTTTTATTTGTTAAATCAGGATTGTGAGTGGCCCTCTCACTAACCTTGTTCTCATTGCACAATAGGCCATATGCTAGGTGGACTTCAATGTCGCTGAAGAAGATTAATGTGAGCCAACTCTAGAAACCTGCTAAGGTTATTAAAGCCTACTGATGATGTTTGTTAATGATTCACATTTTCTCCTCCACAGTTATTATGTTACCTAGTCAATGTGATTGTCTATTGTTAATGTCTTTGTTGTTGCAGATACAGATGTGGTGTATAAAAGCGAGAATGGACATGTCATTAAACTGAATATAGAAACAAATGCCACCACATTATTATTGGAAAACACAACTTTTGTAAGTAATGAATACTTAATTACTGTATGCATTTCATTATTGTTTAGAATGTTCTCTAGGTATACATATTTTTTTCTTTTTTTAAGGTCTGTCACTTTCAAAGCACTTAGGGGAAAAGTTAGGGCTGGAATATCATTAGAATCAGTATATCGAGTGATAGAAAAATACCCATGTGACCTTCTGCTTCATTTTCTTCCCATTTATCCGTTGTAGTAAATAATATTTCCAGGAATATTACTTACAATGAATATTTCTTTTATAATTTTTATGTAAAATTAGTCATACCAATGCCAATATTTTTTTTATGTCTAGTCTAACAAGTTACCATTAGCTTTTTCCCCCTCTACTTTTCCTTCTTTTTGAATTCTTTCCAATTCTGTATTGGTTTCCCAACTCAAGCAGAAGGCAGTCTTTCTAAAAGTGGCCTTCTGTAGGAGTTGATGTGTTTTACTTTTAACATTTATTATTCTACCAATATCATTTTCCAACTCCAGGATCATTGTTTAGATTAACAGTGTTCAAATAAATGAATGTATGTATTTTACTCTTAGAAAGAAGTATAAACTTTGCCTTTCTCTTAAACTCAGTCATCTTAAGGTTAGATTTAACTATGATTACCTGTAGAGTAAGTGATAACAAATTAACTGTTGCAAATGTTCAAAATCTAGCCATCAAATACCACTTAAAAGTTATTTGCTCACTGTTTTATATAACTAAAGGTTTAATATATTGCTTATTATATAAGCTCACGATTTAGACAAAACATCATGCAAGGCCTCAGAGGACCTAACCAAATTAAAGCAATGAGTGAACCATGAGCTACTTTTTTTTTATTCCTATGTATACATTTGGAATCAACTATTAATCTTCATGTGTATTGTAGGATGGCCATATGGAAGAGATAAACTGGAACATTCTGGTGTTTTTATATATTAAGAGAAAATGGTCTTTGCAAATCATGAAGTGACTATATGGATACATATCTATAAAGTTAACTTAAACCAGCCATGGTTTAGCAATTGGGTTATTACTAACAGAGAATAATGACATTTTATTTTTAAACTAATAAGGTAATTCATAGATATTAGAGGAACACATATGTTGGATGCAATTCTTTATAGCACTTGTGGAATGCTGAGTATGTATAAGGCATTTGCTCATTTTTTAAGAATATGATTTTCCATATGGGAGATGATAAGAACCCTCATGAAAAACTTCAATAAACAGTATCAGCAGGATCCAGTATTTCTTTTTTTTTTATTTTATTTTATTGCTTAAAGTATTACAAAGAGTAGTACATATGTCTCCTTTTTTTTCCCCATTGACTTCCCCCTGGCCTTCCCCACCCCCCAGTATCTTGCATCCATTGGTTATGCTTATATGCATGCATACAAGTCCTTCGGTTGATCTCTTACTTCCCCTCCCCGCCTCCTCCAGTATTTCTTAATTACATAGACCTCAGGGATAGTAGGGAGGAGGATAAAGGGATCATTGAAAGTTGCTGAAATCAATGGAAAAAAATGCCCTCAATAGGAGATTGAACAGGAGGTAGAAAGAAGTAATTGGTAATGATGAGAGGGTATAGTAATTATTTTCTGATTAAAGTCAGTCTGAATTGATTTTCCATAAAATTAGTTTGGAGAAAAAAATTAAAAGCATTTTTAATTTTATGCCCCTTATTATAAAATATCGTCTTTGGGGGTTAGTAGAGGCTGCCAATGGCCATGCACGTGTTAGTTATAGTCACTCAGTAGGTCACCGAATGTTATGTGACTGTTCTTTTTTTTAATATATGTTTTTTATTGATTTCAGAGAGGAATAGAGAGGGAGAGATAAAAACATAAATATAGCCGAAACCGGTTTGGCTCAGTGGATAGAGCATCGGGCTGCGGACTGAAGGGTCCCGGGTTCGATTCCGGTCAAGGGCATGTACCTGGGTTGTGGGCACATCCCCAGTGGGAGATGTGCAGGAGGTTATAGTCACTCAGTAGGTCACCGAATGTTATGTGACTGTTCTTTTTTTTAATATATGTTTTTTATTTAATAAAATATATTAAAAAAAACATAAATATAAATATAAACATAAACATAAACATAAACATAAACATAAACATCAATGAGAGAGAATCATTGATCAGCTGCCTCCTGCAAGCCCAACACTGGGGATCAAACCTGAAACCTGAGCATATGCCCTGACCAAGAATAGAACTGTAACCTCCAGTTTAATAGGTTGACACTCACCCAGTGAGCCATGCTATCCAGGCGTGTCTGTTCTTTAGTGATCATTACCCTTATACAGTCTAATGAGATCTTCCTTCAGGCCTCATATTATGTATTATTTTTCATCATTTACTTCTTTCTGCCTTAGCATTCACGATACATCAGAAAAGAAACAAGAACAAGACTTTTGGTTATTTTATTATCTCAGTTTTATTATTGGGACTTCACACCACCCCTACTTCATATCATTGTACTTTTCTTCATGTGCTGATTTAGGCCATTTTATCTTTGTTCCTGTATGTTAATTCTTTTTAAATCCTTTTAAGGTATTATTTTTTTTTACTCTCCTCTATGCAGTTTATGACTCTTAATTACCACAAAGTCATATTTAGCAAATAGTCTTATTCACTGATCTTCTAGGATTCATAGATTCCCTAGAAACATTGATCTCACTGCACAGATAACTAAGCAATTTTTAAGTCCTAGAGGTGTCAGAATTCAATGGAAGGGTAGGCAGATAAGTGTGGCCTACTAGTGTCCTGGTGCACGGATTCATGCACATTGAAAGGAAATTAATTAGAAGAAACATTTTAATATTGCTATTCACCCTTTCTCTGTAATAGAAGTGTCAACCAAATTCATGATCAGGATTCTACTGAGTCTCCTATCTACCTATTCCAGGACTTCTGTGAGGATCAAATGAGATGAGGCATGTGAAAACATTTCATAAACATTTGGTTAAACTGTAAAATGTTTGCACCTGAGCAAGTCAGGCTCCTGGGCTGAAGAAACTCCAAGGAGGCTGGTCACTAGGGAGAGGAAGCCGGGCGTTGCTATATGACACTATTCCCAGTGCCCACAGCGACCGTTTCCAGGCTGGGCTGGCCTGGGCTGTGGGCCATATTTTGCGCCATGGGGTCTTGGCAGTGTTGGCTGCGATTTGGTGGGGTGTCACTCCAGGGTGGTGGTGGGGCCTGTGTCCCACTTGGGGGAAGCCGAGTGTTGCTTCGTTAACACCAGCTCCCTGGTGCTATTTATTTTTAAATGGCCAGTGCGCATCTTGGCAGCTCCTGCATTGAGTGTATGCCCCCTGGTGGTCAGTGCGCATCATAGTGACTGGTCAGAGGGAAGGATGAACACTTACCCTTTTATATAAATAGATATTTGCAGCCAGTTAACCCAAAACTGAAAACAAAAATACAAATTACCATGATTCCTGATGATTTCAGAGGAATTCATTTGATCATTTCCTCCCAATTCCAAGATAGCATTATTAAATACAGATGTGTTTGTAAACCTTACATTAGGCTAATGTCTGGATTTATGTTCTATCTAAGGATTTTCTTTTGGAACAAGACGTATTAGCAGAGCTTAAGAATTTTATTCAGGTTGCAGGTTATTCATTGAGCAATTATCAATATTTTAATTATAATCATATTTAATTGGATCAGATTACTCTAAAAACGCTTTATAATAGAAGTGTGCCAAGTCAACTGAAACAATAAACACATTATTCACAAAAATGTGATAACAGATTGGCCTGTTATTAAGACACATTTTGCTAAGATGTGATTGCCAATTTATTTTAAAAATTAAGATAACACCACATTGTCAGTTCCCTGCTTAAACATATTTTAAATTCAAATAGTAGGTACTTTTAACTATGTAGTCATGGTTAGCAGACTACAACAATAATGGCCATGGTTGGCAAAAATAAAACAAAAGTAAATCATTTTCCTGAAATAATTGTCTTAAGGCATTCTTTGAGATTGACCATAGGTGGGATTTCTAATAAAGGAGGAAATTAAAGGGTACATAACTTTTTGAAGGGGGACTATATTTAAAAAGCGACATAGCCCCCAAATTGCTCTTAATCTTTTCTAAGTGTTTGGAAATGTTATCTCTTACAGCCAGAACTATTTCAAACAAAAGCTCACTCATAATGACATAATGAGGAACATGTTTCACAAGTATTAGCTGGCCTCTTTCTGCTGTCAATAAATTGAATATCACTTGTTGCCTAGACAGAAAAGGCCAGGAGCCATAAATACTTCTATCAAATCACTTTTTGAAATTAAAATGGAATTGGAAACATGGGTCCAAGCCATGTGCTTAAACATTGTAAAGGTTACAAAAATTATATTTCATGCACTAATAAGAGATAACTAGCGGAGAATTTTATATCTCTTTGATTCTGAAAATCAGTAATCTTTTTGCTATATAAATAACCTAAAATCGAGGGAGGAAATTTATATATGGTAACCAAAGAATTCCAAGGAAAATTTTAGTCATAAAGTTTTTTGTCCAACTATCTATTTATAATTCATTACATGATAATAGGTTTGACTAGAACCAGCAGGTATTCATTGCCTTACCATACATATAGATAGCATTAATTGGCTTGTATGCCATTGTAGTATTTTAATTTATTTATTTTTGTTCTGCCATTGGCATATGGGGGTTGGAGGACAGATCCAACTCTATGTGCAATCATGAAATTAAGAAACTTATATTCTGATTCATGTTTGAGGAAATAAGTGCCCTATAAAAAAATTACAGCAGCACAAGAAAATAATTGCTGGATGAAAGCAACTAAAATTTCACCTTTTAAATTTTGAAATAAAAAAAGCTTATCACAAACTTCTGGCTGGCCAAGTGGCCTCACATGCTGGCTAGAGTAATGAAAAAAAATTGTGTTTTGTAAAAGACCTGGACTCAGTGGTATATGTCAGTAACCCAGGAGTGATTGCCCTCAGTAGTGAAACGGATATTAACTAACCAGTGAAGTCACAGGAACTGTACACTTACGCATGCTGCTGTGTACATGACAGTATAGTTTCTTTCTCCAGACCACTGTTCTCAGTGTGGATACTCTTGTCCCTAGGAGACATTTGGCAACTTAGAGACATTCTTGATTGTTATTCTTGATTGTTATGGGTGGAAAGAAGAGATGAGGGAGATCAGGGATTCCATGAAGCATTCTACAACACTCAAGACAGCTCCTCACAGCAAAGAATTATCCAGCTGAAAATGTCAGTAGTGCCAAGTTTGAGAAATCCTGTTCTAGACTGAGATACAAGAGAAACCATTCGATGGTTAGAAGGTAGTTTTTTCAAGGTGGGATGAAAGCAATGGCTCTGCAATGAGGAATTGATAGGGAGGATCTTAAAGTGTTATGTACAGCTCCTTAAGACAGTTATTTATTTGTTTGTTTGTTTTATGGACAACTGCGAAGAAGACAAGCATGTATGAGTAGAATCATTTGGTCTTGAATTCCATCCCTTTGGATAGTGCAGGGTACAGGCCAAAAGTGTGACCCCCATTTTCTTACAATTTTGGGGGGATACTTCTTACTGAGATTTTTTTTTTGTTCAGATAAGTTAGTATCACTTTTATGACTACTGCCAACTTTTCTGACCAGGAAGCAAGTTTTCATCTGTAACTTAGAGGATAAAAACTAAAGGCCATTAGGGACGCCAGCCATTAGATTAGATATATCTCTGCCCTTCCCAATAGCAGTCACCACTCCTTGTTGTTAGATTCACTTATATTTATTTTATTTTTTATTATTCATCTTGAAACTATCAAGAAAATTTTAGTTACATTATTCATTTTGAAAATTATTTTATTTATTTACTTATATAATTTCCAATGTTTAGTCATCAAAGAAGGATCTAACTTTATTTATACCATTTATGTACATTCAGGTAAATAGAAATTAAGTAACATGCATTTTAGCAAAAATTGGAATATTTCTTTTATATTTATTTATTTAGGAAGAAAAACATTGGATTTACCATGAATATTTAGCTTGTTTACATTTTTCTATAAGTAGATGGATATGAAAATTAATTCCAGCATAACTTTTAAAGCAATGATCATCAAAACAGGAAAATTGGGGTGAAAAGTTCTGATTCTCACCTTAGAAGTCAACTTAGGTAAAAATTTAATTTGAATTGCGAGAAGAGATACTCCTGTCTCCATAGCTTTGAATGTGTGGCATAATTACTCTATAATTCCATACAATTATTCATGCATTTCCCCTTAAATTAGAAAGGTTTTCAAAGAGACCACTCTGTATTATGTTTTACCCTAAATTACAACTGTGAATAATCTAGGAAAAGAGATGCTATTAACGAATTCATTCACTGGGAAAAAGTACTTAGATGGTATAATAATTTTTTCCTCAACAGTATATATTGTTGCTACTAAAACCACATCATCAGCTATATAAATCATTATGCAGATTCTTGAATAAGTTATCCTTGAGAGAAACCAAAATTACCTAAGTAATATATCTAAAGGTCTCCTTTGAATAGGAATAAAACACTGATATAAATATTTCTTATTATTAGACATAATATTCTTCACTATTTCAAAAGAGCTTGTTTCAATCTGTTCTGATTTATCCTCTTAAATATGGGTAATAAAATTATTACAATTCCAGTATTTCTTTCTTTAAAGATTCTTATGTAGTCTCCTTAGAGGTGTAAATTGCTTCAGTCTGTATCAGATAGGATGATGGAAGCTAAGAGGCAGCCAGATATGCATTTAAGTACAATTGTTTTGGAATTCAGCATCTTGAGAAGTCAGTGCTTTGGGTTCTATCCAGGACCAGTAGGTTCATTATTGACTAATTTAAGATAAGTTATATTTCCTTGAGCATTTGATGAATATTTCTGCCCTTTTTTTCTGAAAAAAAAATACATTTTCTTTTGGCTGTCTCCTAGTCATGGAAAGGCAGTTAGAAATTTAAAGATAAAAACAAAAAAACACCAATTATTCTATTAATTTATGGTGACATTTAAGCAAAAAAAAAAGACATTTACAAGAGCACTTTGAAGGTTTTGAAGTTGATGACAGAGATGTGTTCTTGCCTCTCCCTTTTTTGGAGTTTAGAATACCTTGGTCTATGCAGCTTTATTCATGGGCAGCCATGCATCAGCAGAACTTCTGTGAACTGTCTATACTATACAAAATAGATATTTTTTCCAAGTTACAATAGAAATAGTTTAGTATTTTGGTTTGCTCATGGAACATGAATGAGCATTCAAGGAAGTTTAATTTTCAGCAAATCTTTAATGGAAATGACAGCACATTATAGAGCTGAAAATCTCTCCATGTCTCCCATTTCAGTTTAAACAAAAAGAAACTGAGACCCAGAGAAATGAAGTGGTTTAATGCATCTAGGGTAATCTTGAGACTAGAGTATAAATTTCTTGACTACTAGCCTAGCATTGCTTCTCATATACCAAGCTGAGTATTCCATTCAAACTCCCCTATAAAGAAATATAAAATAAACTAAAATTATTTAGTTTTTTTATATAAAGATTTGTATATTTCTTACTTAAACATTTTACAAACTTTACTTGAATTAAACATATATACATGTATGCGTGTTTATACGTGTGTATACATATGTTTAGTATGTATGTATGTATATATAAATATTTTCAGTTCTTGTGGGAATTCTGCCTGTGTGAACAAAGAAAAACAACCCAGGCTGCATTACACACACACACACACACACACACACACACACACACGCACACATACACGCACACACACACACTTATATCACTGTTATACATCATTCTGCTTTTCTTTCCTTCTTTCCCATGATAGATTTGTGTGAATTAATCTTCTTTACACTTCATATTCTTCCTTCTTTAAAATCTTGCATTGCTTTTTCTCCCTTGCCATTTTCATAATTTCTTCTACATTATTATTAACATGACCCATATGTCTTGTTAATTTGTTTGTTAATTTGTTTGCCAATAGTGTCAGACCCTGCTATGTGTCAGATAACATTCCAGGTTCTGGGGATACATGGTGAACAAGGCAGGCTTGATAAGCCAAATATAACCAATATCAAGCAAAACTACAAAAAAAATGAAGCTGCAAAAATAAAAATAAAAAATAACAAGGTGAGGACTAGCGAATGATTAGGTGCTTAGGAAAGGCCCACTGTGGAGGCAACATTTCAAGGTCAGTTTGGAGAGTTTTATAAGCTGAAAGAAAAATAATTACAAAGAACTTTGGGTGGGAACTGCATCGATCTATTCCAGCAGAAAATATATAAGTAATAGAAGATGTGGAAAATGATAGAAGATGAGCCCAGTGGGATAAGTAGGAGGAATATTATGTTGGGTTTTATAAAGTATAGGTTTTATTTTCTGAGCAATAAGCACAATTTGAAGAAAGTCACGATATCTAAGTCATATTTTAGAAGAATGCTGTCTACAAAATGAGGAATATGTTCAAGGAAAATTAAAGTAGAAACACCAAAACCACTTTGAAGGCCAGAGCAGTGTTACAGATAAGAGAAGATTCTGGTTTCCACTTCCCACTTGAATGGTACTAATGGAGAAACTGAAAAGTAGGTGTATTGAGGATTTGCTTGAGGATAATGTGCTTAGGTCTTTGTTGATGAATGCTTCATGTTGGCCAGGAACAGAAGAATAAACATTGTCTATTAGATTTTTAAATGGCATTAAGTTGGCAGTTCTGTTTTAATATTTCCAACTAATCTTGATAATAGAATATATTTAGTATTTAGTTGCTCTATGTATATGTCTACATATGTTTTCTGTATGTAACAGTACAATAAAGGAACTTTTCGTGGCCTGGTTGAAAAAGACTTGAAATGAAATGACGAAATTAACATAGGTTATAGAAATACAACCCATCATCCTCGAGGCTTAAAAATGTACTACTTTATGATTATTTGATTGAATCATTCAATACTTTTACTATGCGCTTATTTTATCCTACACACTGTCACAGCTGCTGACGATATGATCATGAGAAAATAGAAGAGTCTTGGCCCTAATGATCTCATGGTACTGTAAGCAAGGAGTGCACTAATTAAATAACAGATACATGAACATCTATGAGCTGTGATATGGAATGAAAGTGATATGTCAGAATAAAAGTCTGAAAGTAAAATATTGTATTCCTATTAGAATTTCTAATATATTGACCTGATCTACTTTGAAGAAGTCATAAGATGCTCCCTAATGAAGCAAAGATGAGTGAAGAGAAGTTAACTAGGTGAAAATAGAGGTTGCGGGTAGCAGGAATAAAATGAGACATGGGACATTAGAAGCCCTGAGAGCATGCCAGCATGGCTGAAACAGCTCAAGGAGACAGAAGCCAGATGAGCCTGGAAAATAGGTGGGGGCCAGATCATTTAGGTCATGGCTGATGGATTTTTAAAGATGAGCAGATTTGCCTTTTGAAACAAAGATCTCTCTGTTGGAGTTGGAAAATAAATTAAAAGATGTGACTCAGGAGAGGACGAAAACAGGCACTATTGAAGTGACCTATGTTTGAGATCATAAGTAGTAGTTGGACTTAGGCAGTGGCAGTGGGGATTGAGAGAAGTGAAAATATTTGAAAGATAATAAGAAGTGAAATAAAGAGAAAATAATGAAATAAGTATGGTGGTGGGGTGGTAAAGGTAACAAAGGGGAAGTATCAAGGTCATAATTCCTAGGATTTTATATTTGGGACTTAATGAATGAATAGGGGAGTTAACCATTTAGATGTACAATGCTGAGTGAGATTTAAGTTTGAGGGTATGGTTGGATGAAAATACTTATTAAGCAATATTTAGGAAATAAGTGGGATATCTATAAAACATTATTAAGGATATACTGTTCCTTTCTTGAAAGGTTAAAATTAAAACTTTAATTTCAAAAAAGTCAATAAATTGTTGACATAATTAATGAAGTTTTTATTGGTTAAGAAATCCAGAAATATGTAAGCTTATTCAAAGGTATTTTTTACTATATTTTGATTAAGTAGTTATGATGCATTATTTACATCTTTAATTAAAATTCTTACCAGTTTATGAATCTCTTAGGAGAAGAGGCTAACCAAACTTTGGTCAAATTTGTGTCTTCACTAATTAGAGGAATGGTGGCATAGTACAAGTTAGACACCTAGTGCACATTTTAGAAATTAATCATATTTATTTTCTTTTTCACACACCATTATTTATTTAAATACTTGATTCAGCCTTAGCTGGTTTGGCTCAGTGGATAGAGTGTCGGCTTGCAGTCTGAAGGGTCCTGGGTTTGATTCCAGTAGAGGGCACGTACATGGGTTGCAGGCTCCTCCCCGGCCTGGTCCCTGGTGCAGACCCATGCAGGAGGCAACCCATCCATGTGTTTCTCTCACATTGATATTTCTCTCTGTCTTTCCCTCTTTCTTCAACTCTCTCTAAAAATCAATGGAAAAATATCCTCAGGTGAGGATTAAACTAAAATAAAATAAATATTTGATTCAGAGGAGCCCATGAGAAAGTGTTGGAGAAAAAAGAAAAAGAAATACAATTTCCTCTCTTAAATTTGAATCAACTGCAAAAAAAAGTAATTTATATATCAAAATAATAATTATTTTCCCACTCACTGAAGGTGTGAGCCCATCAGATTGCAGGCAAGTAAAGAGATCCTGGGATTTGAAATGAATAATACTTATCTTTAGCAAAGCTCAAAGGACAAAAAATTACTTGATTCTTTATAACCTAGCTTTGTTACTTTTGAAACATCATTAATGTGTAAGATATTCAAATATTATAAGTGCAATAAAAAGCTTCTCTTCATCCTCAAATGTCTTCATTGCTTAGTAAATATTGAGAGAAGTGTTTCTCAAGCATTAGTTAGTAAAATCTATTCATCTGTTAATCAACTGACATTTGTATGATAAGTAAAATGACTTTTGTAATTGATATTTTTTTCTAATTTATGGCTAATGGGAAAATCAGAGCTGAATTACAGTTTACTTTTAACAATTGGGGAAGAAATTACAATGTGGAAATTACACTAACTCTTGACTGTATCACACTACTATTGACTTTTGTGGTTTTTTTTTTCTTTTCTCTCTCAAGAACTTTATTGCAATATATTTCACATACCATAATTTTCATCATTCAAAGTGGTTTTTAGTGTATTCACAGAAATGTGCAACCATCACTGCAACCTAATTTCAAAACATTTTCTAAGGCCCCCAAAGAAACCTGTATAGGAGGAGGCTGCCTCCACCTCTGCCTTCCCCTCTCTATAGCCCCAGGCAACTACTAATCTACTTTGCATCATTGTGGATTTGAATATTCTGTACCTTTCAGATCAATGAAATCTAATATATGTGTTATTTACCACTGTCTTTATTCACTTAGCATGTGTCCAAAGTTCATCTATGTTTTAAGATATATCAATACCTCCTTCTATTTTATTGCTAAATAATATTCCAGTATACTGTTATACCACATTTGTTTATCTATTCATTACTTAATGGTCATTTGGGGCAGTTTGCTTCTGAGCTATTATGAATAATGCTGCTACAAACATTTGTATGCAAGTTTTTATAGACACATGTTTTCATTCCTGTTGACATATTTCCAGTCTTGCGGGAAATTCTAGGTCATATGGTAACCGTACAGTTAGCATTTTGAACAACTGTGATATTTTCCAAAGCAATCTCAAATATTTACCTTTCTTCCAGCAGTAAAAGAAGAATCAGATTTCTTCACATCCTTGTTAATGCCTGTTCTTGTCTTTTCATTTTTGCCATCTCAGTGTATGTAAAGTGGTCTCTCATTTTGTCGTTGACTTGTATTTTCTTAATTTATTAATGATGTTGAGCATCTTTTCATGTGCTTATTGACCATGTATATTTTCGTTGAAGAAATTTATGTTAAAATCCTTTGTCCATTATTTTAATTGGGCTCTTTGTCTCTTTATTGTTGAATTTAAGTGTTCTTCATATATCCAAAATGCAAGTTCCCTGTTAAATTAATTTTGATGAAGTCAAGTTTATCTATATATTTTTTCTTATCTATTTTGTTGTTAATCTAAGAAAATGTTGCCTAGCTCAAGGTCATGAATATTTATTCATATTTTTTTCTAAGAATATTATTTGCTCTCACATTTAGTTCCATGATTCATTTTGCATTACTTTTGTATATATATATATAGAGGCTCCAGATTTATTCTTCAGAATATAGACATTTAGTTGTCCATGCAGCACAATTTGAAAAGATTACTCTTTCCCAACTGAATGGTACTGCTATCAGAGAAAATGGTTCCTGGTCTTCTCCTGTTGCGAGTGGGAGAGCGGTCCTTGCAATATCCCAAGAAAAGGAATTTTCTGAGACTTGCACAGGAGGATGTGATATGGTAGAAAGAAAGCTTTATTTCCATGGAATTACATCCCTGGTTTCCCAAAGTCCCATTTCACTTAGTCCAGTCATAAAAGAAGTGTAGTGGGTTTCAGTAGAGCTAAGTCAGAGCCAATGTCCCCATTTTCTATTCCATGTTGGAGCAGAGTCAGTACAGCATAGGCTAGTTGCAGTCCATTAGTCCATTGTGTGTGGAGGTCCCTATAGATATGGGCCATATAGGAGAATGCCAGGAAGCCATGCATGAGCCATGAGCCAAGCCTGCCAAGAGGAACCAAGAGAGTGAACTTCTTTGTTCAGGCGATTATATATCCCAAAATTTCCACACGCTTGCAGTGGCCACACCAATTTTGTCCAACCACCTCTGTCCCCAGGTGTGATTCACAGACAAGTATCTTCCCTATGTCATCCCAACATTACTGGGCATGTGTCTGTCTTCCCTTTGTTGGAACCCCGGAGAGTGTAAAGTTGTAGCTTCCCGGTGAAGTTGCCCAAATGACATGGCTATGTCTGTCCTTCCCTTTTCTCCTTTCCTATTATTAATAACTAGTTAATTATAACAGTATCATTTTTGGCAATCTTATCAAATATCAGTTGACCACAAATGTCTGAATTTATTTCTAGACTCTTTATTCTATTGATCTATATATCTATCCTTAAGTCTTAATTACTATAGCTTTGTAAAAAGACTTCATATTGAGATGCAAGTCCTTGCAATTTATTCTTCTTTTCAAAATCATTTTGAATATTCTGGGTACCTTGTATTCTAATAAGAATTTTAAAATCAACTGGTAAAGTTTTTTCAAAAAAAAAAAGTAAACTTGAATTTTGAGAGGGATTCTATTGATTCTTTAGATAAATTTGGGATATATGTTTATCTTAACAAAATGAAGTCTTTTGATCCATGGAATGAAATTTTGTTCAATTTATTTGTCTTTAATTCATTAAACCTATATTTTATAAATTTCAGTGTACATATCTTCTACTTTTTAGTTAAATTGTTTCATATGTATTTTATTATTTCGTGGCTATTCTGAATGGAATGCTATCTTCATTTCATCTTTGACTTGTTTGCTGCTAATGTATAGAAATGCAACTGATTTTTGTATAGGGATCTTTCATCTTGCCACATTACTGATCTTTTTTATTAGTTTGGGTATTTACACTGAGAATTTTTCCTCTAAGCCATAGTTTAGTGGCATTTTATAAATTTTTTACTTTGTATTTTATTTTCATCTAATTATTTTTTATTTACCTTGTTATTTTTTATCTTTTGATTATTTAAATGACTATTATTTAATATTTAAATATTTGTGAATTTCTCAAGTTTTTGTTATGACTTTTAATTTAATTCAATTGTGGTCACAGAAATTACTTTCTATTATTTCAATGATTTTACATTTATAGAGACTTATTTTATGGCCTAATATATAGTCTAGCCCAGAAAATACTCCATATGCATTTTATCAGAATGTTTTCTAATTCTATTTTTTGTCTGTTAGAACCTCTTGCCTTAAAATGTTGTTCAAGTATTTTCTTCCTTTCTTTCTTTCTTTCTTTCTTTCTTTCTTTCTTTCTTTCTTTCTTTCTTTCTTTCTTTCTTTCTTTCTTCTTTTTTTTTCTTCCTTTTTCTGCTGATCTTTATCTAGTTGTTCTATTCATTGGGGTTATGACATTTTCAATTATTGTTGAATTGTCCACTTTTCCCTTCAACTTTGTCAATTTTTGCTTCAAGTATTCTGGGGCACTGTTACTAGGTGCATATATATGTTTATAATTGGTACTTTTTTTTAAATGGAAATACTATACAAAGATATTCCCACATGTCATGTCCCCACACATCTTTCTCTTTTGCACTATTATTGTCATACAGGTTATATCTTTATATAGTACTAGAAGCCCGATGCACAGATTTGTGCACAGGGTGGGGGGGTCCCTCAGCATGGCCTGCACCCTCTTGCAATCCGGGATCCCTCAGGGATGTCCAACTGCCGGTTTAGGCCTGATCCTAGCAGCCTTGCCTGCGGTGATTGGGCCTAAACAGGCAGTCAGACATCCCCTGAGGGATGCAGGAGTGCGCCAAGTGGCAGGCAGCCAGGGAAGAACCAGAGCCAAGGCCACGTCACTCGTGCTCATCCCTACCCGTTGCACCTGCTGCTGCCACTGGATAGCGATGCTGCAGAGTCCGGAGAGGCTCCTGCTGCCACAGCTGCGCTTACCAGCCATGAGCCCGGCTTCTAGCTGAGCAGTGACCCCCTGTGGGAGTGCACTGACCACCAGGAGGCAGCTCCTGTGTTGAGTGTCTGCCCCCTGGTGGTCAGTGAGCATCATACTGACTGGTCAACCGGTCATTCTGGCCATTTGGTCGTAATGGTCACTTAGGCTTTTATAGATAGACTAGAGGCCTGGTGCACAAAAATTTGTGCACTCGGGGGTGAGAGGGGGTCCCTCAGCCCATCCTGTGCCTTCTCGCAGTCTGGGACCCCTCAGGAGATAATGACCTGCTGGCTTAGGCCTGCTCCTGGGTGGCAGAGGGCAGGCCCAATCCCTAGGTGCAGCCCCTGGTCGGGCTCACACACAGAGCAGGGCCGATCAGGGGGTTGGGGCGCCGCCACTGTCACACTCAGGGCAGGGCCGATGGGGAGGTTATGGCTCTACCCCATCACACACAGAGCAGGGCCAGTGGGGCGGGGGGTTGGGGTGCCACCCTCTATCACCCACAGAGCAGGGCCGATCCAGGGGTTGTGGCGCTGCACCCTGTCACACACAGAGCCGCAGGGCGATCAGGGGGTTTGGTCGCTGCCCCTGTCACGCTGATCCCAGTGCCGGGAGGCCTCACTGCTCTGCTAATCCCGGTCCCAGGAGGCGTCGCGGCTCGGCTGATCCCGGTGCCGGGAGGCATATTACCCTTGTACTATATAGAATAGAGGCCTGGTGCACGGGTGGGGCCGGCTGGTTTGCCCTGAAGGGTGTCCTGGATCAGGGTGGGGGTCCCCACTGGGGTGCCTGGCCAGTCTGGGTGAGGGGCTGAGGGCCGTTTTCAGGCTGGCGGGTGACTGAAGCTCCCAACTGCTCCTTTTTTTTTTTTATTCTGGGCCAGCTTTAGCTCTGAGGCCTAGGCTGCTGAAAGCAGGTTTCTGGCCTTTGTTTACCTTCTGTATTTGATACAATGTTGCGGTCCGGCTGGCTGAAGCTCGGCTGACTAAAGCAGGTTTCTGGGGTTTTTTTAGCTTCTATATTTGCAACATAGTTGCTTAGAGTTGCAGCTGAGAGGCCGGCAAGTCAGGCGGGGGACATTGGAGTCCGCCATCACTGGAGCAAGCAGGCCTCCTGTTGGCTTCAGTGCATGGCTGCCAGCCGCCATCTTGGCTGGCAGTTAATTTGCATATCGCCCTGATTAGCCAATGGGAAGGGTAGCGGATGTACAGCTAATTACCATGTTTTTCTTTTATTAGATAGGATAGATAGATAGATAGATAGATAATCCTATCTCCATACTTTTGTAATTGTTTTTTATGAGCTGTCTTCTAAAAGGGATAGATGTTACAAAGTGCTTTTTATAATATCTATGTAGTTATATTTACAGGGCCACTATATTTCTACAAGTGGCTTCAGGTTAAAGTCTAGTATCCTTGCATTTCAGCCTGAATGATTTCTTTAGTGTTTCTTGCAGGACAGGTCTCGTAGCAACAAATGCTCTCTGTTTTTGTTTATCCAGAAGGACTTAATTGCTTCATGATATTTGAAGGAGAGTTTAGCTCAATATGAAATTCTTTGTTGGCAGTTTTTTCTTTCAGTATTTTGAATATGTCATTTTCTCTCTGACATCTATGGTTTCTTAAGAGAAGTTAGCTGTTTATCTTACTGAGGATCCCTTGTATGTGATGTCATTTTTCTCTTGTCATTTTCAAGGTTTCCTCTTTGTCTTTGTTGTTAATTTGACTATGATGAGTTTCAGGAAAATCTTTTTGAATGTATTCTGCTTAGAATTTGTTGATCTTCTGGATATGTACATTAACATTTTTTAACAAATTGAAAAAAATTGAGTCATTATTTTTTGAAAAATGTTACTTTTTCTCTTACTATTCACTGTCTTTATATGTTTATATACATAGCATATGCTACATTCAGTTTTACTAAAATTTAAAGGTGTATAAGTGATTTTCCAATTAATATCAGTAAGTATAATAGTTTATTTTTAGTTTAATTGAATAATTTTCTTTCTTTCTCTTTTTTTCTTTTTTAGGTAATATGTAACTTGTTTTAACTAAATAATTGCAAGTATACAACCATTAGTACAGATAATTAGTGATTAAGGTAATTACATGAATTATGAGAAACTGTTATAAAAATCCTAACCTTCTATCAGCTCTATCATCTGCCATTATGAGCCATTTCATACTACTTTAGACTCCTGGACTACCTAAAATAGGATCTCTTTTATTTATTCTACTTTTTAAAATGTCATTCAGAATGCATATATTCTGAATCCATTTTTATTAGGGTATTGATGATGATTGTGAATGAACTTACTTAAACAGCATTAAAAGAAAACCTAGAAAAAATATGCCTGTTGTATATTATTGTTTTAAAAAATATTAAGGCCCTGACCGGTTTGGCTCAGTGGATAGAGCGTCAGCCTGAGGACTGAAGGGTCCCAGGTTCGATTCAGGTCAGGGGCATGTACTTTGGTTGCGGGCACATCCCCAGAGGAGGTTGTGCAGGAGGCAGCTGATCGATGTTTCTCTCTCATTGATGTTTCTAGCTCTCTATCCCTCTCCCTTCCTCTCTGTAAAAAATCAATAAAATATATTAAAAAAATAAAAAAATATTAAGGAATAAAAATAGCTGAGATGATATATAACTGCATCATAATTTTAGATATTATATTATGATAATGTATGCATTTCTACCTAAAAAAGAGGTAGAATTATATTTCATGCCAAATGAGAAAATGTATGCACACCATTATACCCAGACACTACTATGCCAGTACTTATTGTAGAAGAAAATTGCTTAGAATCACATTATATTCTTAATAAAATAAATATTCAATACAAATTTAATTCATACATATACACAGAGTAATCTTTCATCTTTATATATACCCTTATATAGTAATTCTTTCTAAAAAACAAGGCAAACAAATATATATTGTAATTATTCTTTATTAGGAAAGCAAACATTTACATTTATTTTTTATAAGTACTAAATAAATCAGAGCTTTCTTGTTAATTTTATTTATAAAATATATGGCTTTCTTCTTTTTTTATCCTTGGTTATGTCCCACTCTATCCATAATTTATATATCCTATAAATTATTAACATTAATTGGTATTTTATAAAATATAGTAAAATTAAGAATATAAATAGTTTTATTAATCTCCCTCATTGCCATTTTTAAGAACAGAATACTAAAACATATGCTTAAAATATAAAGACTGTATTGAAATATCTGATATGAAAGTCACTAGCCACAAGTGGCTATTAACATTTATTGCTAAAATAATTAAAATTACATAAAATTGGGAATTCAATTTTTTAGTCACACCAGCCACATTTCAGTGTTAAGTGGATAAATGAAGCCAGTGGCTACCACAATGGAAATGTACACACACAGCATTTGTAGTATCACAGAAAGTTCTATTGGACACAGCTGGTACACATGCATATATAATGAAAACAAAAGTTTCCCTCCATATCACTCCATACTCCTTTTGAAGATAGTATGTCCATATTTGTACCAGTAAAATATTCTCCGAAAATATGTCTGTATGTTTTTTTTTAATTTGTACATAAGCAATATATTTAAAATATATACACTCAAGTGTGTTTGTGTTTAATTTCAACAGTATGGGTGGTCTGCACTCTTTATCCACTTAATAATGTAGATTGAAAATATTTTTGTATGAACCCTTTTGTTTTCCTCTAATATCATTCAATGACTATGTAGAATTTCCTTGAACTACTATTTATTTATTTTCTTTTATATACCTGCAAATACACTAGGCAACCTCTTTTGAAATATACTGTGTGCTAAATTCATAGCAGCAGTTTTGTTGGATCAAAGGAAAGGTCAATTTGAAATTTAATAGGCTGTATCAAATTGCATTAATCAGGTCCACCAATAGTGTTTGATTTCGCCTGTTAGTCTACTATTGCTGTCATTGAGTATTGTCAACATTTTAATTATTATCAATTTGGCTGATGAAAAATGGCACTTAATTGTTATATTGATGTGCAGTTATCTAATTTTGAGTGAAATTAAGCATCATCTTGTTATATGTGCATTGGCAATTGGTTCATATTTCTTCTATGAGTTTCTTTGCATAAGCTTCGAAGATTGGGACTTAGCAAGAGATTTTCATGATCAGCAATATTTTTCATTTAAATATTTCTACTTAGCTTGAACCTTAATGGAGTTATTCATTCACCACCATTTGTTAAGTTCAAGGAAAAGATTTTTTTGTATTTCAAATCTCTTACTAGATTTGTATCTATTATTAATAGGTGGAATAAGGAATGAATGATGAGTGTTAGGGAAGGTGGAACAATAGGAGGAGTTGTGAGTAACTATATATAATGAACCCATTCAGATGTAAATACCTACTTAATAAAGGATAGAGGGAATATTTTCCTTAAAAGGTATTAGAAATGTACCCCTTAAAATTCTCCTCTCACCGAAACCGGTTTGGCTCAGTGGATAGAGCGTTGGCCTGCGGACTGAAGGGTCCCAGGTTCGATTCCCGTCAAGGGCATGTGCCAAGGGCATGTGCCCAATAGGAGATGTGCAGGAGGCAGCTGATCGATGTTTCTCTCTCATTGATGTTTCTAACTCTCTATCTCTCTCCCTTCCTCCCTGTGAAAAATCAATAAAATATATTTTAAAAAAATTCTCCTCAGTATTTCAAGTGAAATAAACTAATACAAGGGAGGAAAAATAAAAACATGTAAACTGAACAGCTTTTGCTTTAGACTTAATGAATCTCCATCTGGACATTGAAAAATGTGCAGAAAATGGATTGATCTTAGCATTTCATTAAAGTATTGAAACTCTTCATGAGCTTTTCTTAGAAAGGGAACAATACAAGAAATGACTTTTGGCTTTGGGCCATTCAAATGCAAGGTTAGTAACAATTCAACTCTTAAACTAATTCACTTGGAAATTATTTTCATTGTCATTCCATTGGATTTGACTTTCTTTCCCCAACATAAAGTGCTGTGCCACCAGAGAGTAAATGTGAAATTACTTTTTTCCTTTTTATCCGGCATGTGCCCTTGACTGGAATCGAACCAGGGATCCTTCAGGCCACAGGCAGACCCTTTATCCACTGAACCAAATCAGCTAGGGCTGGAGAATCTCTTTATTATGCATCCTGAATATAGGGGTGATAGTCCACCTGTTAAAAACTCAAAAATATTGAGTTCAATGCTAAAAACCTGAGCTTTGTTACTCTCTGGTTTTTCAAATGACTTACATATTCAGAATCTTAATTTTTATATCTTGTGGTTTGCATCATATATCTATTATAATCTCATTAAAATTAGAGTGTGCGGATATTTTAGCAAACTAAATAATTCCAAGTAGTAAATACTAAAGGCATGGTGAGCCCAGCTGGCATGGCTCATTGGTTGAGTGTTGACCTATGAACCAGGAGGTCACAGTTCTAATCCCAGTCAGGGTACATGCTCAGGTTGCAGACTCGATCCCCACCTCCCATGTAGGGCATGCAAGAGGCAGCCAATCAATGATTCTCTCTCATCATTGTTTCTATTTCTCTTCCCTTCCTCTCTGAAATCAATAAAAATATACTTTAAAAATAAGTAAATAAAGGCATGGGGAAAGCATTACTTAACTGGAAAATGTTAATGTAATTAATGTAAAAAAAGGAAAAAGGTCATCAAATTTAATTGATAAATGACAAAAAGATGTAAATAGATTTTTTTTAACAAAAAAACCACCTATTATTGATAATTAAGTAGATAGATGCTTAACATAACTTATACATTAAAAAATGGTGGTCAAAAAGGAGATAATGTTTTGCTCCTATCTCACTGGCAAAACTTAACTCTGAAATTATCAAGAATTGGAAAGAATGTGAAAAGCAGGGCCCCTTACACATTGTTAGCAGGAGTGTAATTGTGTTTTTACTTTTGGGAAGATGCTGTCCTTAGTGTGAAGTAGAACATTAACATGTCCTGCTATCCACATGTCCCACCCTAGATAAATACCATATGATGATGGTTGCACATGTGCATCAGAAAACTCTAATTATACACATTCATATGTATATGTATATATATATATATCAAACTGAGTTATTTATATATATGTGCATATATATGTGTACATATTTTTGCCTAAGTAACATAATGTTTAATCTTAGTTGGCCTTGAACATGTAATAGAGGCATTGGGCAGTCCATGATCATCTTCTTTTTCCTTTGTAACTCGGCATTCTGTTACTGATTTATGCATATTTGCATTTAACTCTAATTCACATATGTTCATGACTACTATAGGATACTAGAGGCCCAGTGCATGAATCTATGCACGTGTGGGGTCCCTCCCAGCAGATCGGGGCTGACGAGCCAGGAGGAGGGACTGCGGGAGGTTGACCGACCACAGGAAGTTGGCTGTGGGAACGCACTGACCACCAGGGGGAAGCTCCTGCGTTAAATGTCTGCCCCCTGGTGGTCAGTGTGCATCATACCTACCAGTTGGTCGTCCAGTTGTAACAGTTGCTTAGGCTTTTATATATGTAGATTCCAGTCTTTTCATGTTATTTTCAAGGCTATATGGTTTGTTATTACTTCCATTATTTACAACATATCTGTTGTTTATCTGATATTAAAATTGGCCTGGCCAGCATGGCTCAGTGGTTGGGTGCTGACCTGTGAACTAGTAGGTCACGATTCAATTCCCAGTCAGGGCACATGCCCGGGTTGTAGGCTCAATCCCCAGTGGGGAGCGTGCAGGAGGCATCCGATCCATGATTCTCTCTCATCTTTGATGTTTCTCTCTCTCTCGCTCTCTCTCTCTCTCCCTCTCTCTCTCTCTCCCCCCTCCCTTCCTCTCTGAAATCAATAAAAATATATTTTAAATAAGTAAGTAAATAAATAAATAAATAAAATTGTACTAGCCCTCCTATATTTTTATTTGCTAAATTTATTGTGAATGGCATTATTTCAAAAGCCAAAAGTTATAATTAATCTAATTCTATGTGCCCAAGGTCCATTAAGATAAAATAACTGTGTGTGTGTATATATATTTTGTGAGTATATATATATATATATATATATTAATAATTTTATCAAAGATAGACAATAAACACATAGATAGTAAACATGGTATTAGTGGGTAACATACCAGAATATGTCAAATCTGTAACAAATAAGATTCATTTTCGTTACTAACTGTGCCACACCAGCACGGCCAAGGGTGAACCTGAGGAGGGGCTGTGAAGGATTGGAGAAAAGACAGACAAGAGAATACAGCTGGGGCTCGGTGGATCTCCCATGCCTGGATGAGGACACAAAAGACCCAGCCTGCAAGTCGATGCTTTATTTTATAGTCTGATTAAAACAAGGGTAGATTAACTTGTATACAAATGTTCTTATTTTGGCAACACTTGCTGCACCTTCCACAGCCCATTAGCTACTTAGGAAGGAATTAGGGAGAGCTACAAGGTCAGGCTTAATTATTCTAGGAGAGCTCTTCCCTCCAGGCTGGGATTTGTTTGTGGCCCTGCCACAGGTCAGCCCGAGGCTTGACCCTAGAGCTGCTCCCTACAACTAACCTCTGCTTTATTTTGAGGGAATTATTAGTGTTGCTTGGGCTGACCAGCAGCCCCTGGATGACAGATGAACAGATTACTCTGACACAGTCTGACTATGGGGAAGAGGACTAAGGGGCGGCCTGACTGACAGCAGCCAGGCAGCCTCAGTTGCCTGCCTCGTTAGGCTTTTATTGGAATTTTTATCTTTAGATGCAATCAGTAAGGTGAGTAATCTTGGGAGGACACATGTGTTTACGTTGTCCTCTAGGCAAGGGCATCCAGGGATTAAGCATAAGGATTCCAGTAAACACCCAGAGTCTGCAGGTGCACAGACTTATTTGGTAAGGTCAAAGGAATATTAGGGCGCCACCTTCGACACTCTCCTAAGTCTTCCCTAAGTCGGAATTCTGATAAACAGGGCAGGTGGCCTTCCACACACTTCCCTTTTCTCAGAATGTCCTCACAACTTTCCAACCAAGTTGCTTGTGCTCCCCAACAAGTTGTAATGCTAAACTAATCATGTCATACCAACTTTAAATGGGCTCTGACCATAGAAAAAACTTTTAATTTTATTTTCATAAAGCAATATTGGTAATTATGTTTTCACTTCTTTTTAAAAATACAGGGATTGCAAGGTTCTCAGTTGCCATCTTCTCACCTATGCCAGAAATAAAATCATATTACTGACATACATGCTTAAACTATGCATATCACATTTTAACTCTGTTATTTAAATCTATGAAATCATACTCTCTAATATTTATTTGATGGAGTCTTAACTTCTAAGCATTAGATTGAATGCATTATATTAGGCCATGATGAGAAAACTTATCCTGAAACTCTAATGTGAAATTTTTTAGGACTTCCTTAATTTTTAATTTCTTTATATAGGGTATATTCTTTAGTGCTGCTGTACCTGAATGTAACAGCATCATTTAAGAGGAAATGTTTGAAATATGATGAGAAATCATTAAAACAATTTGAAGAATCAGTAGACTAGAAAAGAACTGAACTTCAAAGAAATTATTTGCATAATATGCAATTTGCAATATCCTTTTTCTTCAGCAAATTTTTTCTAATTTATTGACGTTTTGGGGTGGAAATATATTAGTGTTCTCCTCAAAGTCACCTTGTCTGCCCCCCTTTTTAAAAGTTAATAGAATTCAGAGTTCATTAGTTTTCACTTTCTATTAAAAATAAAAATTGTTTTTTAAATGTTTTAGTGTATGGCCTATGAACCAAATCGATAAACTATTAATATGGCTGTTCACATGTATTGAGTAAGAAAGATATATGTGAGCCAGTCTACATATGTTAGTAGGTACTGATTCAATAGTCTTAAACACTACTGACTTGTACCAGAGCATTTTCTGCATAGTTTTTTTAATATTCTAATATCAATAAAATGCCTAGTGCCAAGAAAAAATGATAAGCCATGTACTATGTTTATACAAAGTGAATGTTGTAGGTTTTACAAAGAAATATAATTCAAGCACTATACTAAGTAATTAGGCAGTTAAGAAAAGAGAACATGGAAAGAAAAATGAATAAAATATTTGACTTTAAAATTCCTTGTATGTAAACACAGTTATGGCTTTGTTTAGAGCTATACACTAGTAACAATATACTTGCCTCTTCTCCTTTCCTTTTATTTGAAGCCAGGCAGAGAAAGACAGCTCATCTTTGGAATACACCATGCCTTTTTTTCTGGCTTCTCTTGATCACCTTTTCCTCTTTATCCACTGCAGAGTAACCATTGCCCCTGTCCCCATCGCCTTAAGTAAAAGTGGCTTTCTAAAACCCTTCCTTATGCTTACTTTATGACCATGTATAGACTGCACTCTAAAAGAAACATAAGTCAGTCCGAGAAAGACCAGCATCACATGATCTCACTCATGTGGAATCTAAGTAACAAAATAAACTGACAAATGGAGTGGATCCAGAAACATGGAAGCAGGGAACAGAGTGTGGAAGGCGGGGGAAGGTGGGTGGGTGGGAAGTAATCAACCAAGGACCTTGTATACATATGTGCATGGCCAATGGCACAGACAATGGGGCTGTGAGAGTCTGGGGTGGAGGGTGGGGTGGGCTGGAGGGAGTCAATGGGGGAAAAGAGGGGACATATGTAATACTTTAAACAATAAAGGATTATTAAAAGTAATTAAATAAAATTAACATATTCATAATATATACTTAATCACATATTTGAAAAGTTAATATTTTACCTTTCTAGAATAAGAGATGTCTTTTCTAAAAATTTTTTTCAGGTATCAATCAATTAAAAATGAAATTTGATAATTAAAAATGAAATTTGATAATGAGGGAAGTTATAGCCAAATAAGTTAAACATAAAATGTGTGTGTGTTGGAATTCAGTTCCCAACTATGGGTCCAAGCCTCTCTGCCAGGGGCTGGACCTCCTTGGACGCCAGGTGGTAGATGGAGAAGCCATGAGAAGTTGTAGGTGTATGAGAGAATCTTTATTGTAGGAGCCATTGGCCAAGTAGCCTTTGCTAACAAGGAGCCACTAGATAAAACAATTCTTCAAAGCAAAGTCCCATACACCGCACACCAGCTGGTAACAATACATCTTCCCTACCAAGCAGTAGCCTCCTATGTAGGAGCTAGTGATACAGGAGCCATCCTTAAAGCTATAGCCTCACCAAGCAGCCCCGCCAGCCATCATCTAAGCTGCCTCACTAAGTAGCCGCATCTGAACTGGCTCCTTGCTTGCCAGTATCATATTTTATACTACTAGACAAAAGAAGGTTTTTGCCAAATAGTGACCTCAGTGACCCTCTTTTGGGTTATAGAAGGGCATGCTTGCGCAGTGCATAGATCGCTGCATCCTTGCTTTGCACCTGCATATAGCAACTCAACCTTGAACACTTTGATTAAGATTCTCATGCTCAGAGTGGCCTTGGATATCTGGCATACTCTGAATAGGGCCTTCACATTCTAATTGACCTTGAGCATCCAGTGTATTCTGAATAGAGTCCACACAGTGTGTGTGTGTGAGAGAGAGAGAGAGAGAGAGAGAGAGAGTTTGATGGGGTGGAAGTGGAGAGAGCAGGAAGAAAAGACCATAGGACCCACTAAGACCTACCTTCTTGCTTTCATCATTCTCTAACTGTTGAAAATGTGCCCACTTACACTTTAAGGCTTAGAGAATTACCCAGTTGAAGTGTTTGGACTAGTATATTTGGGGGGGCTGGAGAGTAAATAGAGATGTCTTTATATATTTTTATCACCAGCTTCTTACAAGATTTAGAACAATACTGACCTGAACTACACAGCTTCTGTGCTTCTGCTGTTTATCTGTCTTAAGGCAACCAAGTCCTTCTTACCAAATTGTGTTAATGTTAGCCTCATCTTCATTCTTCTCCCTTGCTCAGTCCTTCCTTGGCCGCAAGTCATACAAATGCATATTTTACATTTTCTGGCACTTCAGACATTTAAGTTTATGTTTAATGATTTCTTGCCATGAACTTTAATGTCTGACATCTTGGAACACCATCATCTTATTTCTTTTTCTAGTTATAATGTTACTGACAAGAGGGAATCATTGCAATGGAGCATCTTAATAGGGACATTACTGTGGCAATAAAAAATGTTAATTGCAATTTCAAACAACCTAGAAGAGCAATCATGAAACAGTGATCAATGATCAGATGAATTGCACATATAATTATATACATGTGAGGTCAGATGAATCATTTGAGCTGAAAAGGACAGGGGAGGGTAATGGGGAGAATTAAAATGATATCTTAAAGAAATGCAATATGAATAAGGCGCGGGTAAGGGTGATGGTATTGCAACAGGTGAGCAGGTTGAACAAAAGTATAAGAGAAAGAAAACACACACATTTAAAGGATAAAAGTAATAGTAAGCAATTCTCATAATAACTGCAGTGTTACTGAGCATGTCGTTTGAGAGGTTTTGCTCCGGTTATCTGATGAGGGTGGATTTTCATTGGATATAAACTTTCACCTCATACTCCACATAACTGATTAATGATGACACTCCCAGGTAGCTGTCTT
This sequence comes from Myotis lucifugus, assembly GCF_000147115.1. Lineage (NCBI taxonomy): Eukaryota > Metazoa > Chordata > Mammalia > Chiroptera > Vespertilionidae > Myotis > Myotis lucifugus. The sequence continues at coordinate 856,480 of NW_005871418.1, read as the reverse complement.
AAATTCCAGGCTTCTATACAAAAATCCTGTACATCCCATCCCTATGGATGTTTTTAAGGAACTGTAACCATAAAACATCTAAATTGCACTTGTCTAAATTAACATTAACAGCCCAGCCAGCTTGGCTCCATGATTGATCACTGACCTATGAACTGGGAGGTCATGATTCGATTCCTGGTCAAGGCACATTCCTGAGTTGCAGGCTCGATCCCTGGTAGGGGGCATGCAGAAGGCAGCTGATCAATGATTCTCTCTCATTATTGATGTTTCTATCTGTCTCCCTATTCCTTCCTCTCTGAAATCAATAAAAACATACTTTCAAAAATCAACTTTGTTTGCTTCTTCCCAGCTTAGCTTGCTGTAGCAAGATTCACTGAGTAATAAACCCTTGAAAAACCCAGAATGTGTTTTGTACACATCCTTCTTTCTATCTTCAAATGTAATAATTAAATCCCTTTGTCTTTTGCATATATCCTCTCTCCTCTGTGCACTTGCTTCTCCCTTAATATCTTGAAATCACCTGGTTTTTCATGATAGCCTCTTAACATGTCTCAGGACCTTAAGATGTCAACAGATCCAACTCATTTTCCACTCATTTACCAGAGTAATTGTTCTAAATTCAAATCTGATCCTATTGCTTCCTTGGCTTTAAATTTCAGCATTCGCCCTAACCGGTTTGGCTCAGTGGATAGAGCGTCGGCCTGCGGACTGAAGGGTCCCGGGTTTGATTCCAGTCAAGGGCATGTACTTTGGTTGCAGGCACATCCCCAGTGGGGGGTGTGCAGGAGGCAGCTGATCGATGTTTCTCTCTCATCGATGTTTCTAACTCTCTATCCCTCTCCCTCCCTCTCTGTAAAAAATCAATAAAATATATATTTTAAATTTCAGCATTCATGATAACAGTGATCTGTTCTGCCACATTCATGCAGGTAATAATGCATGTGTCATTAATATCAGCAGGAACCCATGGGGCTGGTCCCCACCTCTCCAGGAATCTTTTCTTTTTATCCTCACCTGAGGATATGTTTTTGATTTTAGAGAGAGATGAAGCAGGGGGGAGCGCGGAGGGAAAGGGAGATGTGAGAAAGAAACATCAATCAGTTGCCTCCTGTATGCACCCCAACTGGGGACTGAACCTGCTACCTTTTTGGTGTACTGGATGACGCTCCAACCAACGGAGAACCCAGACAGGGCTCTCTAGGAAACTTTTTAAGCTACTTATGAATTTTGTGGAGGTTATTCTCATAGTGTTGTCTATAATTTTATTCAACTGGAAAAAACTCTATCATGAAATGTTTATGTACATTTCCACCAAATATATGAAAAGGATACCATTCTGCATTCTGTTCTTTAAGTCCCATATCATCTTCTTTCTTCTCCCTCATTCTTAAATATTTTTAAAAATATTTTTATTGATTTCAGAGAGAAGAAGGGAGAGGGAAAGGGAGAGGGAGAGGGAGAGGGAGAGGGAGAGGGAGAGGGAGAGGGAGAGGGAGAGGGAGAGGGAGAGGGAGAGGGAGAGGGAGAAAGAAACATCAGTGATCAGAGAGAATCATTGATCAGCTGCTTCCTGCATGCCCCCTACTGGGGATCAAGCCAGCAACCCAGGCATGTGCCCTGACGGGGAATCAACCTTGGTGCATGGATCCATGCTCAACCATTGAGCAACACTGGCCAGTCCCTTCTCTCATTCTTATGGCTGTTATTGCTTTACCAGAAATTAGCAACTAGCAGTCCCTAGGCAGAATCTGCCCCCCACATATACATTTAAAAGTATAGGGCTCATGAGATTCTAAATTAAAACATGATTTCTAGGTTATCTTGAAAAACTTGGAAAACTAAAAATTCTATATACACTATTCCTGTAAGGTAACAATTATTGGGAGCTGAGGGACTCCTGCCTCTTTTAGGCAGCCTTAGTGCTCCATTTATCTTCAATTTTCCAGACATCTGAATTCTTTCACTCCATGCCCAGTCCATTAAGGCATTTGGGTGTTAGGCCCCTGCTCTACTGTGGACTTCAGAGAAACAAAGGACTCATTAGGACTTGTCTGATCTTGCCCAATATGGGATAGAGAAGATTCTAGTAGACTTTGTTTCTCAACTTTGTAACCCTTTTAGTGCCTACTATGGGGCTTGTCATATTGTGAATGTTCAATAAGTGAGTTTTGGCAAAATAGAATGATATACGCAAAAGGGTATTACAAAATCTCCCTAAGCTTCATGAAAGCATCCATTTTCTTCTCAACTTGATAAAATGTCTTGTCTTCCTTGTTTAATTGGTTTAGTTAACCACCTGTGTGTTTATTTTTCTCTGTTTATCCTCACCTTGCTTGACTTTAATTGAACATTCTTAGATGGCTGACTTCATGCATTTTAATGCCCTTGATACCATTTTCAGTATCAAAAAAATACACCAGTGGGCATCATTGTTAAATATTACCAATAATGACATGTAGATAATATTTTTGCATTTCTTTTTTCAATAGTAATGAAGTGATTAAATATGTAGGTCAGATAACAGCATTATTGGCTACAATGCATTTCCCAAAACCCTAATTTGAAGCCATATAAAATTGACACTCAACCAGACTATATTGATGTCTATAATTTGGGTGAGTATAGACCCAGAGGTCTCCTGTGGCTGCTAGGAGGAATTAATTTCCCAGCCGCAGCAGATGATAACATTAATGGCTTATGCTGGGAGGGATTTGCCCGAGACTTCCAATGTTCCTTGACTAAGCTGCAAGGATGTGTTTCTTATACATGTTATTATCAGCAAGTCTCTTTGCAGCACCAGTGACCTGGGTACCACTCTCTAAATTCAGAGATGGTTCAGCAGCTTGGCCCCTGGAAAGATATTTGGAAAGTTTCCCAGTACGTGAGCCCCGCATGAGCTAGAGGCAGGAGAGTGATAATTAATAAAGTGCCAGACTGGATAATTGTGGGATCTATAAAAGATACTAAAGTGTTGTTACCGGAGGCACAGAAGCACCTGTGAACGTGTGAAGTTAATGTGTGTGAGGAACATCACAGAAGAGTGGGTGGGGACTAGGGAGGAGCACTTCTCTTGAAATATTTCAGACTTCAGACAGGGAATTTCTTTGGAGGGAAGGGAGAGACGCTCCAGCTGGTGAGATAATGCAGGATTTATGAAAGGAATTACTCCTGTATACTTTTGTGATGTGTGTTCCTTTGTGAACTTCAGAAAAGTTTAACTGTGGCATTAGAGTTTCTAATCCACAGTACAGAATGATGGCATCGCCCTCTTAACTGATATGTATTCATGTATTTACTTATTTGTTTGTAATTCTCACCCATGAACATATTCATTGATTTTTAGAGAGGGGGGGAAGGGAAGAGAGAGACATTGATGTGTCTCCCTACGCATCACCACTGGGACCAGGGATTGAACCCACAACCTGGGTATGTGCCCTAACCTGGGATTGAACCTGTGGCCTTTCTTTATACAGGACAATGCTATAACCAACTGAGCCACACCAGCCAGGGCTTACCTGATTTTTAAATAACAGTTAAACTCCCTTTACTGTGTAACCGTTCACCTCCTGTTATAATAATGTTGAATGAGGTGACTAATGTTTACCAAGTTTCAATGTACAGCAAGTTAATGAGAGAGGTCCTGGTCGAGTAGCTCAGTTAAGAGCAACCCAATTTGCCAAGGTGGTGGGTTCCATCCCCAGTCAGGGCACGGATAGGAATCAGCCAATGAATGCATAAATAAGTGGAAAAACAAGTCAATGTTTCTCTCTTCTCTCTCTCTCTCTCTCTCTCTCTCTCTCTCTCTCTCTCTCTCTCTTCCTCCACCCCCCCTTTCTCTCTCTTTAAAAATCAATTTTCAAAAATAAGTTAATGAAACTCTAAGAATGGTGAAACCTACCACATAAGTGTTGTCATGAGGAGGATTGAGGATTATTAAAAACTGCAAAAATCTAAGCAATTTATAGCCTTATGATAGATGATAGATCCCATGGTAGCTCTATTGTTGCTTTTGTCATTGTCATTGCTCTTGAAATGTTGTTGTTTTTGAGAAAAAATATGAATTATTATATGACTATTCTGGCCTTCTAAATATCTTATACATGGATTGTACAAGGCGGATGCACATGGAGGGACAAATGTAGGTTTAAAGTTGTTCATATGGAAAATAATATAATAATTAATAAAAATAATACAAGAATAAACTCTGTTTCTCATACAACTGCAAACCTATTTTTGCCCCACCCTGTATATATGCAAAAATCTAAATGTTAGCATTGCCACACCATAGTATTTTCTCCCAGACCTCAACTCTCTTGTCAACCTGGTTCAGAGATTAAACTGCTATTTCAGCCACAATGCTCTGACCCCACCTAGTTGACCTACAATTCCATTCTACTCTGATACTAACTACCTAGACCCAGTGCCTACCACACAGAGTAAGGGCTTCGGACTGTCCCCACTACAGGTAACAGCTTCAAGTCTCCAGTTCCCAGGTTCCCTGCCTTTCAGCGGAACCAGACCATGAATTCGACAGTTCTCTCTTCAGATTTGATAATTCTCCAGACTAACTCACAGAAAGTTGTATATAGTTGATTCGTGAACAACATGTGGTTAGGGGTGCCAACCCCGACTCAATGGAACATTCTTGTATAACTTTTGACTCTATAGTAGGTCCTTCACATTAGTGGATTCAACCAAGTGGGGATAGAAAACAGTCATTTTGATCCCCAGGAATCTGCAGGTCAGAAACTACAGTTTTGATTGCAAAAATACCGTTTTCCATCCTGATTGATCCGATCTGCAAATGTTGAACCCAGGGATGAAAAGGGTGAAGTATATTTACTGGGGGGAAAATCTGCATACAAGTACTAGTATACTGGCATAGTTCAAACCAGTGCTGTTCAGTGGTCAGTTGTACTATGATTACTGGGTTACAAAGGACACAAATGATGAGCCAGGTGAAGTAGGGCGGATTCGGAGGGCCCAAATCTCTGTCCCTGTGGAGCTGGGTGTGCCATGCCCCTAGTCCATTGATATGTTTAGTGACAAGGAAGCCTCTTTAAATCTTATCCATCAGAGTTGCTATCCAGGTCTCACTACCTCGGCACCTGATTAAATCATTGACCAAGTGACTGAACATCTCCTGACCTTCCAGCCTCCCTGACCTCCAGGACTGGACATGCTAATCCTCTAATGAGGGATCTGGATCCCCTGATGGCCAGCCCCCATCCAGGCACTCTCTAGAGTCTAGCTAGCCACTCATCTAGCGCCAGAACCTAAAGTCATTCATTAGCATAAACCTGGGATGTTCAAAGAGGATTCGTGATTAACAAAAGACACTCCTATTGCTCAGGAAATTCTAAGTACTTTAGGAGCTCTGTACCGAGAACCTGAAATAAAAAGCCAAATATATCTTTTTTTATTATTCCATGCAAAATTTCCCAAATACTCAGTAGTCAGAGTTTCTTACCTTGTCCATTGTGTTTTGGGGATTTCTAAATGAGAAAATCTTGACTTCACCTTTTCTGTTCATCATGGAGCACAGTCTTGTGAAAACTGCCGTGATATGAAGTGTACAAAATTATTAAGATGTGTATCTCTATTCGAGGGAGGTTGCCTAAAATTATACACTTTAAATTTTTTGTATTTTGTAGGCTTTTGATGCATCAACTCAATTTGCTTGCTTTCTCTTTACTTATTATTATTTTTTTATTCCTTACTCGAGAATATATTTTTCCATTGATTTTTTTAGAGAGAGTAGAAGGGGTGAAGGGAGAGAAAGGCAGAGAGAGAGAGAGAGAGAGAGAGAGAGAGAGAGAGAGAGGTGAGAGAGACAATCAATTGGTTGCCTTCCGCATATGCCCCAACTGGGGTTGGGGATTGAACCTGCAACCAAGGTATGGTGCCCTTGACCAGTAATTGAACCCATGACCCTTTGGTGCACAGGCCGACACTAACCACTGAACAATGCCAGCCAGGGCTGATTGCCTTCTCTTTAGATAGAAAGTTAAATACAATCTCTACTTAAAATAAAATCATTTCTCCACTTTAAATATATTTCTCCATTTTATTTTCAACTTTTTCTGACATCAAGTCTATTCAAAGATAAAATTATAGGCTCAAAATCAATGAAATACTGGGTCATTTTCCATATATATATATATATATATATATATATATATATATATATGCATTTTTTGTATTTTAATCTGTTTCACTCTGGAAGTTTACTTTAAAGAGAATCTGTCTTTAATATGTTTTTTTTTCCAATATAAATATACAAAATGTAAGAAAAATACAGTAAAAAATCATGATACCACATAATGTCACTATTTCTTTTCATTTTGATGAACATACAAATATAAAAGCATTTTGGTTACTTAAGAAGTTCAGTTAGTTTTTGCTTTTTATTTCTTATAATGAAAATATAATATAGTTTTATAGTGATAACATGTAGAAAAGATATGGTAGCAAATATTTTATTAATGAAAAGTTTACTATAGCCTCTCTACATTTTCGTATGCATCTGTATAATCACACATACATACATGCATGTGCCTGTTTAATGCTGGAATGAGAATGCCTATTTAACAATTTTATGGATTTCACAGAAATGAGGTTTTTTTTAATATGTATATATCCAAATGCACGCTAATCTCTCTGTTATTAAAGACTAGAGGCAACAAGGAATGGGGGGAGGGGGTCCCTCAGCCCGACCTGCACCCTCTCCAATCTGGGAGCCCTCAGGGGATGTCCTACTGACGGCTTAGGCTCATTCCCTGTCGTTCTCTGCTCTCTGTGGACCTACCTGCCTGTCTGCTTTCTGACTCGCTGCCATGGCCAGGGGCAAGCAGGGCCCTGCTGTCTGCTCTCTGTGGGGTCCTGCTTGCCCCTCGCCACCGCGGCCAGAGGTAAGCAGGACCCTAGTGTCTGCTCTCCATGAGTGGCAAGCAAGGCCCTGCTGTCTGCTCTCTGGCTCGCCACTGCGGCCAGGGCTAAGCAGGGTGCTGGTGTCTGTTCTTGGCAAGGGGCAAACAAGGCTGACAGGATGGGACACTCCAGCGGCGGGGCTGAGGGGACTGGGCGCTGCCATCTTGTGGCTATGGGCGCTGCCATCTTTGTTGTGGAGTGACAGTTAATTTGCATATTACCCTTTTATTAGATAAGACTAGAGGCTTGGTGCATGAATTTGTGCACAGGTGGGGTCCCCTGGCCAGTCAGAGGGAGGGACTGTGGGAGGTTGGCTGGCCAGTGCCCCCCCCCAATCAGGGACAATTGGGGGGGCCTGCTGACCCGGGGGAGGGGCCACAAGAGGTTGGCTGGCCAGGTGAGGGACTGTGGGAGGTTGGCTGGCCACAGGAGGTTGGCTGTGGGAGCGCACTGACCTCCAGGGGGCTGCTCCTGTGTTGAGCGCCTGCCCCCTGGTGGTCAGTGCATGTCATAGTGACTGGTCGTTTGGTTGTTTGGTCGCTTAGGCTTTTATATATATAGATAATTGTTTTGTTTTGTTTATAGGGAACCTTCAAAGCATCAAGACATTCAGTTTCACCAGATTTGAAATATGTTCTTCTGGCATATGATGTCAAACAGGTAAAGAAGTGATCTCCTTTGTTAAACTTTTCCTTGTGATGCAATCAGTTGGCGTTTATAGTTTTCCTTGGTTATCTACTCATCTAGAGAAAGCTTGGCTTATCTATAGCTGCAGGTATCACTGATGACCAATATTGCACAAGAGAAGTTCTTAGGCAATGTCCTTCCACATCTGACTAGCAAGTACCTGGTGCAGTGGTCCTCCAAGTCCATCTCTTTCAGAGGGGAGTGCTTCATGTTAGCTGTTCTGACAATGGGAGAACATTGACCTTTTCAGGATAGTGTTTCATGTGTGTATACACTAGGGAATTTTCTTAATGGCTGTGCCCTGAATGGCAGTGTGGATAGTGGGAAGGGACTGGTGAGAACATTTATTTAAGTTAATGGTGAATGTGTTTTTTGGTGGTATTTTAGCATAAGCCTTATGGTTGTAAAAAGTTCTGAAAGTGGGGCAAGCCAAGAAATTAATTCTGAAGAAATAAAATATTGTAATTGCAATTGGGGTTTTATGATTCCATGTCAGCTCCACAGCACAATTAGAGCAGTACTATGGTTGAGTATTTGGTACTTAGATGTAATTCTCACTGTTAAAAAGCAAAGTAAATGTTGAAAAGCCAGTTCAGCAGATTAGTTTCTGTGGAAAATAAGTGATTGGAAATCATTCAAGAAAGTTTTATGTGCTTTAGGACAGACAATAAAAATTTATAGACTTAAGGCAGAAAGCCTCATATAATGCATTGAAAGCTTTTGAGCACATAAAATGTCACAGTTCAGAGGACCTTCTGTTTGATGGTTTTAGTTGTTTGAATTACACATGTGCTATATTTTTAATGAGTTTATGTTTTTATTTAAAATAAGCAATTTACACTGAAAAAGAAGAGTAGAGGAGGTTGCAACCAAAGACATTTTTATTCTATGATGTATCCTGGCCTTTTTACCTCAAATTTTGCTTTGTTATCTCTATTTAATTACATTTTTGAAAACCACATGTAACAGTAGAAAAAATACTTGATTTTTGTAAATAAAAATATACAACACCCCCAACTTTTAAAAAATAATACTATTTTTAAACAATTTTAACTGAAAAGTGTTATATTAAACTGATAATAAATATATTTTTGTGTGTTTTTTAATCAGGTCTCAGTAGCTACAGAACTTAAGGCTAAGTGGCATTGGCAGAGGGATTGACACATAAATCAATAAAATGGAATAATGAATCCAGAAATAGTCCCATACAAATAAGCCTAACTGATTTCTGATAAATGTGCAAAAGCAATTTAATGGGAGGAAGACAGTCTTTTCTACAAATGGTTCTGGGGCAATTGGACTTTCTTAGGCAAACCATACAAAAATACACTGACCTAAGTCTTACACTATGTAAAAACTCATTTATGGATTTAAATGTAGAAATGTCAATCAATAAAACTTTTAAGGAAACCCTAGCAGAAAATCTTTGGGATCTATGGCTATAGAAATAGTTCTCACACTATATCAAATTTATAGTGTATACAAAGAAAAAAATCTTTGTTCTGTGAAAGATGTTATTATGAAGATCCTATATAATAAAAGCCTAATATGCTAAGTGCCCAGTTGACCAGTTAGCCATTCAACCAATCAAAACGTAATATGCTAATGATATGCTAAGGTTACTCAACTGCTTGCTATCATGTGCACTGACCACCAGGGGGCAGAAGCTCTGATCAGTAGGTTAGCTTGCTACTGGAGTCTGGCTGATTGGGACTGATCAAGATGGGCCACCCCCCCCCATGGAGTCTTCCTGCAGTCCCTCCCCTGCTGGCCAACCTCCCGCATCCCTCCCTGGCCCTGATCGTGCACTGGTGGGGTCCCTTGGCCTGGCCTCTGCACCTTCTCACAATCTGGGACCCCTCAGGGAATATCAGAGAGCCGGTTTCAGCTCGATCCCGCAGTCCAGGCTGAGGGACCCCACTGGTGCACGAATTTGTGCACTGGGTCTCTAGTTAAAATGTAAGGTACAGACTGGAATAGAATACTTGCAATTCAGATATTCAACAAAGGACTAATACCTAGAATATATCAAATTATCAAACGCAAGAATTACAAATATATACACACACACACACACACACACACACACACACACAATCAGAAAACGGGCAAAGACATGAGACATTTCATTGAAGAGGACATACAGATGCAAATAAGAACATAAAAATGCAGTTAACATCATTAGCCATTAAATAAATGCAAATTAAAACAAGAAGGGTTGCCGCTACCCTCATATCAGAATGGCTAAAATAAAATAAAAATGATTACACCAAATGATGACCAGCATTCAGGGAAACTGGATCATTCATACATTGCTGTTGGGAATGTAATAATGGTAGGGCTGCTCTGGAATATAATGTATAAAATTAGGTTAACTTTGAATACTTGAGCAAAATATGTCAAGATTATATGAGAATATAATTAATGCCAAAAATGTAAATTAATATATTAAGAAAATCTTAATATTGGCTATCTCTCTTTTTTGTGTTTTTTTGTTTGTTTAATTTCAGGAAAAATAGTTTATGATAATCAGTACTGGATTATTTTAATAAGAAAAAATGATCAAACTAAATTTCACAATCTTATTTCACTTCATTTATTACTCATTCTATTTATTCATCAACTGTTAGGTGTACACAACTGGAATAGACATTGTGTAAGTTTGTGTGTGTGTGTGTGTGTGTGTGTGTGTGTGTGTGTGTGTGTGTGTGAATCAGCTCATTCAAGAAATATAGACTCAGGTAGATGTAATATGACCAAACGTATCTACCACATACAAGGTTGGAGAGGGAAGTATATGCTAGAGTCTAGACTTTGAAGGTCAAATGAGGACAGATGAAAGAAAAACATTCCAGGTGTGAAGATAACATGGGACTTCATGGGAGGAGCCTTGTCTTTGAGGGATAGGAGTCAATTCAGACTTATTCACAGGTTGACCATTTGGGCTTAATAAATCTTTTAAGCCCAAATTAGAGAAGAACTTGAAATTTCATTCTATTCTATACAGTTTATACTAAGGCAGCAATTGGGATTATTGGCAGTTTTAGAGTAATTAAATGTCATGCTTACCTTGTGTGTGTGTGTGAGTGTGTGTGTGTGTGTATCCACGTGCACATGTGTATAATGCCCATTAACAAAGATGGAAATAAACAATCACACAAAATCCAACCACCCAAACACATCCTCTAAAAGTATTTTGGTGTGTTTAATTCCTTTTATCCCCTTTATACATAAAAGTGGGGAAACAGGAGCTACCATATATACTATACATTGTTTTAGGTGCATGCTATTATCCTGATTTCAGAAAGGAGAAAAGTTAATCTCCTTGAAAAACTGGAAAATGCAGGATCAGACAGATTTAGAAATTTATCCAAGGTCTTTCAAGTAGGAAATAATAGCTGCACCCTAGCAAATTGGCTTTGTAATATGATTTGTCTTTATCTTCATTACAAGGCAAATGAGCTGAACTAGAAAAGCTCAAATAAAGGCTGGATTCCAACTTGCAGATAGTCTACTGGTGGTGATGGTGCTTAAACCTGGCTGCCTCTGCTGAGTGGTCTTAGTGACGGGTGGGAATCTCTCTGACAGTTCAGTTCTTTTATGCCCAGTATCCTTCTCACGGTTGCAGTGCTTGTCTGACCCTTGTCGCATCTCAGTTGGTGACTCTGTTTACACAGAAACAGAATCTGAAGCAAAGCAAGCAGAAACCTTTAGGTACATGCCCCTGAAATACTGGAGAAAGGAGCAGGAAATCAGATAATCTTTAACATTTCCCTATGTTTTTTAAATGTTACATTTGCATGATCAAAGGTCAAAAAAATAAAAAAAAATAAGTTCTACTTCTTATATCCAGATTGTTGAGATTACCCAACTCTTTTTTTTAGGATGTAACAAATATTTAAGAGAAATATTTATAAAATAAACACTATATTATTTGACCAAGAAGATCCACTCAGTGTTTTTTTTCTCTCTGGCTTGTGACCATCAATATGAAGACTGATTAATATAGCTCAGCAGGAGTTTTCCTGCTTGAATCCTCACATCTGCACTCTTGACTAAAAAATGAAGGAAGGATGAATGACAGGTCCTGGAGAGAAAGACATGATATCACTTATATGTGGATTTTAAAAGCCAAACTCTTGAAAATAGAGAATAAAATGGGGGTACCAGGGTATGGCAGGTGGGGGACAGGACAGATGCTTTTTAGGGTTCAAACTTAGAACAAGTAATAAATAAGCCCTAGAGATATAACACAGAGCACAATAAACTTAGACAACAGTATTGACACTAATAAAAGAGAAAGATGCAAATTGATTGTACCTTTGCGACGCCCACCAGTCAATGAAGAATGACCATGCAAATTAACCCAACAAAGATGGCAGGCTAATTTGCATATGCAGGCGCTGAGCAGCCGGGGGCGGGGCAGGATGCTTGCATTGTTGCCATGGTGACGATACAGGTATTCCACACTGCCCCAGCCTCTGGGCAGCATGGGAAGGCGGGAAGGTGGTGCCGGCAGCCAGAGGAAGGAAGGCCCATTCTTGCACAAATCTTCGTGCATCGGGCTTCTAGTTGTATTATAATTATCAAACTTGATGGACTAGAACTTAATTATTCCAACTACTTAAAGGAAAGGATAATTATGTAACATGGTAGAGGTGCTAATTATCCTTACAATGGCAATCACGTTACAGTATATAAACATATCAAATTAACAGGTGGAACATCTTAAATTTACACAGTGTTAAATATCAAATATATTTCAAATAAAAAAAGAGTTCTGGGCATGGAGGTGTAATGTGCTTATATTATTTCTTGTTTGAGAGACTGTCACAGCCCACTAGCAGTTTTCCTTCAATCACTCTCATGCCTTTTAATCAGTTCCCACACTCAGGCTAAACTGATCTTTATGAAAAGAAATCCGATTGTCATTCTCTGTTTAAATCTCCCCAAGGCTTTCTGGGATAGAGATCAAAAGTCCTAACACAACCTACAAGGCCGTGCCTGTCTTCCCAGCCTCACCTCCCATGACTCCCCAGTTGCTTTCAGCATTTTGGGGTTTCCTACGGTCCCTGGAAACACCATGTCCCCTCCCATTATGGGGCTTCCACTACTGAAGCAAATCTTGCCCCATCGCCTCACTTTCATAGAGATAACTTGTTCTTACTCTTCAGATGTCAACTTAATCATACTTTTCTTCAAATGTCAGAGCCATTCCAGACTTCTCTGACTCAGTGAAAACTGCTATCCTAAGTTTCATGGTCCTCTCCATCCCCTTTACAAAATTTATCACAGCTACAATTGTCTGACACAGTACCTAGCACAGTGTTACTAAAAACAACAACAACGAAACATTAATATATGAATTAATAAACCAGAACCTCTAGCAAACTTTTCTTAAAGTTCTGGGTAAAAGGAAGTGGCCATTTTCTATGCTTTCTTAGCATCTGGTTTATATTTTCATCTTAATGTCTTTGTCATTATATCCAACATGTCTATTTATGAGTAGATCCCCTTGACTAAACAATAACACCCTTAAAGTCAACAACTTGATTTCATTTATATTAATGCCCAAAGAGTTTTTTGTTTTTTTGTTTTTACAGCAAATGGAACATAGTAAACAGGCAAAGTTGGTGGAAATAAAACATTGATTCTCAATCTTAGCTGAACATGAGAATCACCTGGATAACTTAAAAATCATTAATGCTTAGGTCCCACTCTGGAGACATCCTTATTTAACTGGTCTGGGAAACAGCCCAAAGATGGGCATTTTAAAACTCCCCAGGAGGTTGCAATGTGCAGCGAGGTTTGAAGGCCTCTGAATTTAAGTGAACTGGTCAATTCCACCTACTGAAGACTTTCCAGACTCCAAACAAGGGAAGGCCCAGAGATAAAAATAAACATGCATACCAGCTTTTTTTCATATTGCACCGATTTTGTGCCAAAGTATTTACTTGTATCCCCTTATTTCTTGCAATTTCTCTTCAGAGTAGTTGATATCATTTTTATTTCTAGTAGAAATACAAAGGTGATTCCCAAACTTACCTAATATGACTGATTTTTTTTTTCTTTCCTGGAATATCAGTTCTCAATGTGTGTTCCCAGAAGACAGCATCAGGGTCACCTGCCAGCTGTTGGCAATGCAAATTCGGCTCAGAGCCACTGAACCAGAAACTCTAGGGTGGGGCCCACACTCTGTGTTTAACTTGGCCTCCAGGGGATGCTGATAAATGCTTACTTTTGAGAATCACATCTGTTTAGAGGGTCCTATTTCTCAAAATCCAAAGCATTGCACCTGAGAAAATATCTAATTAGCCAGAAGTTACCCATGTACATGACAACGGTTTAGGAAAAAATAACATTTACAACAGATGATCTATTAATTTTTTCTTTAGTATTTTAAAATTGATCCTGGATGTAATGTCTAACTGTTCCTTTCTGGACTTGGACACTGGTCTGGCCTCATTTGCCTTCCCGGTTGGTGCTTATTCTGGCATGTTATAAGTACATGTGGCGTAGTGGGGAGTGCATGGGATTTGGAGCAAAATATGTGAGTTTATATTTAAGCTATTCATTCTTAATTTTATGGTTGGCATGTTGCACATGCACATATTATGAGGATAGCCCGATGGATATTTACAAACTGAACACATCCCTGTAATTATCAGCCAGGTCAGGAAGCAAAACATTACTGTGCTCCTCGCCAGTCACTACCCAGCACAAGGGATACCACTGTTCAAGCTTCTAATAACTTAGATTAGTTTTGATGATAGATGATAGATAGATAGATAGATAGATAGATAGATAGATAGATAGATGATAGATAGACAATAGATAAATACATACAGTATGTATTATTTTATGTGTCTTATTTTATTCAGCTTAAGTTTGGGAATATATCCTCATCATTCAATAATTGGATATCACTTCTTAGTCTTTTGGCTAAGATCAAGTGTAGTATCTGTTCTTATCAGTTCAGTAGTTGGATAGTCCCATATTCTTTCCCCTATTTTATGGTAATCTACTACCTATATTATAGTTTATTCATTCTGCTCCTGATTGGACTATGAAATGTGTATATTTATATGAATAATAGATTTTTTATCTAATTCTCCCTTTCTTATCCATTGCCCTGTTTCTCCTCTGGCATGTATTTTAATAAGGGGCTGTAGTAGAGGGAACAGTAGAGGGAACAAACCTCTGCTGAGTATTCAAATCATGCTTTTTCTGTGGAAAGAGTGTTTGTCAACTTAAACCTCCCAAAGTCCATGCTCCCTTGCCAGTGACATCATTTGTTGCACAGCAGGAGACTTAGAGATGCTCTAACGTAAGAGCCCCGCTCCAGGTTGCAGAGCTGGGACGCAGCCCATCTTTCTAGTCAACATCCCACGTCTTTGGATCTTACTGCCATTTTGAAAAAGCTTTTGCATGTCTTGGAGGAATTATTCTGTCCTCTGGTATAATTATTTTTCTATTCATTTCAAATAATATCAATTGTATTCTAATTTACTAACTACAAGATAAATAGAATTTATATGGCATATTATTATTTGCAACACTCAGATAGCATGCATTATACTTCTCCAGACTTATACATTTTATTTTTATATCTGCTTCTTAGAAGTTGTTTCTCAAAAATAGCAAACTAAATTATTGTAGAGCACATTGCAATGCCATAAATTCAAAAATATTCTTAGATGATTAAAATATGTTTCAAATATGAAGAAATCTAGATGTTATAAATCTTGACGATCGGAATATTTGTGGTTGAGAATTGTAAACTAGTATTTGACATTTCCCATATCAGAAAAAAATATTTTTCTGTTATTCTTGAATCATGTTAAGTCATAAATAGTATTTATTATTGAAATCCAGTTTGCTTTATGTATTATCCCAATATGTTTGAAATTATTGGTCCATCGAAATTATTTAACAATTGCATTTTTAATCCATCCTTGAAAAGGCAATTGTTATATATATATATATATATTTCTTTTTTAGAAAATAATAGAAAAATATTTTAAAAACTCTTTAAAATAATACTCATTTATATTTTTTATTATTTGATTTAACAATGCACATTAAATGGACTAATGAATAGTTTAATTAACTATTTATTTCACATTGTAAACTGCCTTATTATGTCTTATGCTTGGGATCAGACACTTTAATTAAAGTAACTATTGTTTTGGCATAATTAGAACTGTCCTTTATCTATAATGGGGCATAAATCTTCAGGAGAATAGGCTCTTTCTGAAAAGAAAAGTAAAATGGAATGACTTTTTGAAGTCCCTCTGGAAGGACTGGATCAGTTGTACGTGTGCTGGAGTGGCGTATGGGTGCCCGTCCACCAGAGCTGACGCTCTGCAAAAGCACAGTGTTGATATTCTCCAGAGCTAGATGTGTTCATTTCTATTTTTTTTAATTCTTTGTTGTTGAAAGTTTTACATATGTCTCTTTTTTCCCCCATCGACATCTCCCCGCCTGCTCCTGCCCCCAACACATGCCCCCACCCCCCTATTTTCTGTGTCCATTGGTCATGCTCATATGCATGGATACAAGTCCTTTGGTTGATCTCTTACCCGCCGTCCACCTTCCCCTACCTTCCCTCTGAGGTTTGACGGTCTGTACATAGAAGCATCGAAAAGAGCGTTCATTTCAATTATGTTCCTACTGGTCTGGAGCTCTGTAGACGAGGCCCTCTGTATGATAAATATCTATTTTAACTAAGAAGAAATCACTGTACAATAAATCCTGCATACACTGCTGCCTGAAGTAGTAACTCTTCTCTAGTGAATTATCTAATTAATTTCTGGGTCTTAATACTTCAGTGCTTTACAATTACAGACACATATTTAAGAAGTCTGTGGGCGTAGAGGTTCTGGTCATGGGATTGTCTAAGCTATTAAGATTCATATACTTGGGCACACTGATATTTCAAATAATCTTATTAATAATAAACTCAGAGAAACGGCACCGTAAAAAAGGGACTGTATTCAAATATATGGAACTTGAAGTTGACTCTCAGAACCTCCTGCCTTCCAGGGACCATAAAATGCACTTTCTATGTTCTGTTGTAGCTGCTGCTAAACTGCCTTCCTAGTTACCCTCCTTCTAACTGAAGAGGGGTAATAACGCATGAAAAAGATATTAATATCCTTTTGGGAATAGTTTTCTTTGTTAAAGCAGAACAATCCTAGGAGGGGGAAAAAGAAGGCAGGGAAGAAAACTTAAGTTTTGGAAGATTGTATTTTACAACTTTCCCTTTTTGTAGTAGCTATTAATATATTTACCTGTTTATTGCTATTTTATCCACAAGGCATTTATTTTATTTTGATTTTGAAAATAATATGTTTACTATAGAGAATCTGAAAATACTTAAAAAATGAAGATAATTAAAATGCTTGTATTTATCTTTTAGAGGAAAACCACTATTAATATATTCATTTATCTCATTTGAGTCTTGTTCGTGTCATAGGAATGTGTATATATTTTCCATTTATAGACAGAACCATTAGAATACTTGGAGAAACACTGTATTAGCAAAATACTGTCCGATTGAGCATTAAGGTGTTCTGGTAACCTAATACTGTGTGTAATTACTTCATAACTTAGTAGCATAAACAGTGACTTATCCTCATGGCCTCTGTGTCAGGAGTTCTGGAAGGGCTGAGCTACACTGGTCCTACCTGTCCTTACACCTTTGCTTTCAGATGTTGCCCTGATGGAAGCTGGATTATCTGCCTCTGGGGTGGCTCACGACTGGGCTGGCAAGTTAATTCTTGCTGTTGATTGACGGCCTCAGGTCTTCTCCAGGTGGACCCCTCCCATGGGGCTACCAGATGTCCTCATGGCCCAGCGGCTGCATTCTCCCAGAGTGGGTGATACAAGGCAGCAGGTGGAGTCTGCTATGCCTTTTTTGACCTAGGTTTTGAACTCACAAATCTTCACTGCTGCTATATTCTTCTCACCTGGGGGTGGCTGGGATTCCAGGAGAGAGGGGAGCACACTAGGCCAGGAAAACTAGGAGTTGAGAGTCATTGGCTGCCATAGATCCTGTGATGAAGGAATTGAATTGCATGAAGGCTTTGCACAGTACGTCGTGAAAACATGGTGGTATTAGGAGGAGATGACATGTGAATGCTGGTGAAGTTAGGTGGTTTTAAAGCTGGGTAACTACCCGGTGATTGATTAATACTATGTGTGACAGCCTCTTTCAGTATGTCACAAGCCTGTATTATTTTCATGGTCCTTTCCTGTTCAATGTGAATAAAGCTGTTTTAAATCAATCAATCAATCAATGAATCCCTATAAAAGTTTTGAGTAAGTAAGCTAGACTGAAGAGTTGAATTAGCAGACTACAGAAGCAAAATTACAGATGATCTAGAGATGGGAATGCTGGTCCAAGTCAACACATGTGTTTTATAAAAATGTGGTTCTTAAAATGTAGGATGAGGGAAAGTAACTAACATGCCACCTTGGGTATTTTATTGACCATAAACTCAGTATAAAGTTAGTCTGGTAGGAATTTTAAAAGCACTGATATGTTTTTAGGCCAATTTATAAAATTAAACTTTCTAGAACTGTGCTGTCCTGTATGGTAGCCACTGGCCACACATGGCTACTGAACACTTGAAATATGGTTAGTTTAAATTGAGTTTTGCAGTAAGTGTAAATATACACACTCCAGATTTTGAAAGCTTAGTAAAAAAAGCAAAATATTAATAATGAATTATAAATATAGCATGTTGACAT
Source organism: Myotis lucifugus (assembly GCF_000147115.1). Taxonomy (NCBI): domain Eukaryota; kingdom Metazoa; phylum Chordata; class Mammalia; order Chiroptera; family Vespertilionidae; genus Myotis; species Myotis lucifugus. The sequence goes on along the minus strand of NW_005871418.1, from coordinate 838,108 downwards.
AATGTTTATGTACATTCAATTAAGTAAAATATGTTAGTCATTGATTTCACCTATTTTTATTTTTCATTAATATGTGTACAAAAAAATTAAACCTACATGTGTAGGCCTAACCTTCCTTAGGTTTCTGTTGCTGGTGCTGCTCCAGGACACTGAAGGCTCATATCCCGGGACTCTAAGTCCCAACTGGAGATCACCTGGGTGCTGTACCCAACTGAAGACTTGTATAGAAGACAACCATAATTTTCAAAAATTTAGAAATGACAATGAATGAATTAAATATGTAGTTGTGGGATGAGAAATTTGGAAAAATATGGGGTGAGTAATATATATGTTAGTATTGCAGATAGAAATTAGATGTGTTTTTCAATCCAAAACTAAGGCCAATGATGTTCAATGGCATCAGGAAGGTGGATTTGGGTTCAGCATGAAGAAGACTTCTCTAACAATGGCTTGTTCAATAATTCAGAGCCAGTGTGGGAGGCAGCAGCTACTTCCTTTAGAAATTTCCAAAAGGTGAATGGATAACTGTTCATTAGAGGCACTGTACAAAAAATTTTGCGTGGGCAAACTGTGTTGGGGTAGTGAAATTTCAAAGCCTTTCTTTCATCCAAGAAAGATAACAGTTTTCTCTCTGAAATACATCATACCATAAACACGGGAAGAAAGAGATGCGTGACTCTCCAACTAATGTGTCAAGTTTGATATCTTGCAGAATATACAGTCTCTGACTCCTTTCGCTGGAGATTTCAACAAAAGCAGTAGAGTTGCTTTATTTAGTCACATATATTTTGAATAGGAACAAATACAGGCTAACTTTTCAATAAAACAATAATAATTCTTTTTTTATTTTATTATTTTTTATTGATTAAGATATTACATATGTGTCCTTATACCCACGTTACCCCCTACCCCCCCCCCGCTCATACCCCCACCCCCCCACTGTCCGTGTCCATTGGCTAGACCTTCATGCTTGCATGTAAGTCCTTTGGTTGATCTTTCCCCCTTACCCCCACCCTCCCCTACCTTCCCTCCAAGGCCCGACAGTCCAATCAATGCCTCTCCAAAACAATAATAATTCTTACTGAAATAGAAAACTTCAAGTAGAAACAAACCAACAATCAGAATATGCACACCTAATAAGAAAGCCAGTAGTAATGTTTTCTGATTATTCCAAGAACTAAGGTATGCTTTCTAATTGGAATTTTCTCTAATTAACTTTTAGTTGTTATTATGCTGCTATTTAAAAAAGAAAAACAGTTAAACCTTGTGTGTTGGTAATTTAGCAGCTCAAAGGTGGTGTAATTAGCCAAATGGAAAGGACCTCAGCATTTCTGAGGAAAGAAGTGTTAGAGAATGGAATTACAGTCATGAAGCTACCACTGTTTAAAAGATCTCAGCCAGAAAATGACCGAGGCTCATGGTAAAAACATAGAGACTTCATTTTAAAGAGTGTTTACAAATGAAATTTAATCCAGTATACCTGAAACATAATGGAGTATTACACAATTGTACTTCATTTTACTTATTTATACTTAATTTACATTTTTACCCAGTTTTCTACCCTTGCACCTTAGAGATCGCTTAAGACTCTAACTGGAGCTTAGTCTGTGTGGCGTCCCCAACACCAAGAACCAAGGAGGTGCCCACTATTGTCATTTTATTTTTTTCAACAAGTGAATGATTGGGGGAGGTAGAAGACAAAGCTTCGTGGCTCAGGGACAAAGGACACATTCCCTGCTTTTTAAAAATTTGTATTTTTTACTCTTTGTTCAATTACAGTTGACATTTTATACTCTTTTATATTAGTTTTATATGCACAGCATAGTGGTTAGACAATCATGAATTTTACAAAGTGTTCCCCTTGATAATTCTAGTACTCACCTGGCACTGTACATAGTTATTACAATACTAGAGGCCCCAGTGCACGAAATTCATACACTCGGGACCCTCCCCCCCAGCCCAGCCTGCATCCTCTTGAGTCTGGGAGCCCTCAGGGGATGTCTGATTGACGGCTTAGGCCCACTCCTCCTGAACATCCTTAGCTCTGCCACGGAGGCGGGAGAGGCTCCCATCACTGCAACTGCGCTCACCAGCTGTGAGCCCAGCTTAGGGCTTCTGGCTGAGCAGTGCTCCCCTGTGGGAGCGCACTGACCTCCAGGGGGCAGCTCCTGAGTTGAACAGGATCGGGCTGAAACTGGCTCTCTGACATCCCCTGAGGGGTCCTGGATTGCGAGAGGGCACAGGCCAGGCCAAGGGACCCCACTGGTGCATGGATCTGGGCCTGGGAGGGACACAGGAGTTTGGCCAGCTGGGGAGGGACCTTGAGAGGGCTCTAGGGCATGTCTGGCCCATTTCGCTTAGTCCCAACCAGCCGGACTCCAGCAGCAAGCTAACCTGGTCAGAGCGTCTGCCCCCTGGTGGTCAGTGCATTTCATAGAGAGCAGTTGAACGGCCTTAGCATATCATTAGCATATTATGCTTTGATTGGTTGAATGGACGACCAGACGACCAGACACTTAGCATTTTAGGCTTTTATTATATAGGATTATTGACTATATTCCCTAAGCCAGTGGTTCTCAACCTGTGGGTCGCAAACAATGAAAATACATCCTGCACATCAGATATTTACATTACTATTCATAACAGTAGCAAAATTACAGTTATGAAGTATCAACAAAAATAATTTTATGGTTGGGGGTCACCACAACATGAGGAACTGTATTAAAGGGTCACGGCATTAGGAAGGTTGAGGACCACTGCTATTTTGTAACTACCAATGGGTGCTTCTTAATCCCTTCACCTTTTTTACCCAGCCCCTCAACCCCCCTACCATTTGGCACCCCACAATTTGTTCTCTGTATCTATGAGTCTTTTTCTGTTTTGTTTATATATTTTGTATATATGGTATTTGTCTTTCTCTGTCTCACTTATTTCTCCTAACATAATACTGTATAGGGACATCCATTGTTACAAATAGTAAGATTTTATTTTATTTTTTTAATGGCTGAGTAGTATATATATACCACATCTTCTTCATCCACTAGTTAACTGATGGGCCCTTTAGTTGCTTTCATATCTTGGCTATTGTAAATAACACTGCAATGAATATAGGGGTGCATATATCTCAAAGTAGATTAAAGCTTAAATGTAATATTTAAAACCATACAATTTTTAGAAGAAAACATAGACAGTAAAATCTCTGACATTTCATATATATATATATATATATATATATATATATATATATATGTTCTTGGGCAAGGGAAACAAAAGAAAAAATAAGCAAATGGAACTACATCAAACTAAAAAGTTTTGCTCAGCATAGGAAAACATCAGCAAAATGAAAAGACTATTGAATGGAACAATATATTTGCTTTAAAGATACATCTAATAAGGGGTTAATATCCAAAATATAGAGAGAACTCATACAATTCAACACCAAAAACAAACAATCCAATTAGAAAATGGGCAGAAGACCTGAATAGACACTTTTACAAAAAGGACATACAAATGGCCAATAGACATATGAAAAGATGCCCGATGTCAATAATCATCAGAGAAATGTAAATTAAAACCACAATGAGATATCCCCTCCGATATATCAGAATGGCTATCTACAATAAATCAACAAATGTGTTGGTAAGGATGTGGAGGAAAGGAAACGCTCATTCACTGTTGGTGGGAATGCAAATTAGTGCAGCCACTATGAAAAACAGTATGGAGTTTCCTCAAAAAATTAAAAATGGAACTGCCTTTGGACCCAGCGATCCCACTCTGGGAATATATATGGAGAAATCCAAAACACTGTTTTGAAAAGATACATGCAGCATCCTTTCTTCTTCTTCACAACTTTTCAATATCCTGTCTCAGAATAAGAATATGTCATCATACTTTGCAAAGATGATGAAAATCCAGAATATTAATGTGAAATGTGATTCTCATTAAATAGATAAATAATTGAGGTTCTTCACATATAATTTTTAACCTTAAATTAGTTCATGCAACTATAATTGTGCCCTTAAATTTATTGTGTCTAATTGACAGTGATTTTAATCATTTTTCTTTCTGAATAGAAGAAAATGCCTATACTATTTCAAATGAAAACAATAATTTTTAATATAGAGATATCATTTTGTCATTACTTTCCTTCATATGTGGAGTTGAGAAACATTTTGTAATTTTTTTTGAAATTTCATGTCACCCAATATGTATGCCTATCATATATACCACATTCTTGGAGTAGGGCATTTTATTAGTAACTTCATTATATTTATTTGTAGATTTAATCATGTCTTGAGACCAAAATAGGTTGCATGCTAACTTTTCCTTATAATTGACAACATTATTATTGCATTTATAGGTGTAATGTAAAATACAGCCATGTTGCAAAAGATAGTGTGAAAGGCGAATTTTTCTAAATAGTGAATGTTGTTGATAGGCATAATGTTAATAAGGAATAGAAATTTAAAATCTGACTAATTGACTTGTGGATTACATCTGTATTTATTATTCATTTATAAAATAAAATGAGGTCTTTGTTTTCAGAAAAATGCCCCAAATTACTGTACAACAGATAAAAACAGATAGTCATTTTTCCTATTATTATAAAGTTAGGTTATTTCACATTTCCCACTATACAATAATGTTGTGATGAACATCCTTGCACTTACAACTATGTCCACATTTCTGATAAATCACCATGTCAAATGATATTAATTTTGTAAGGAGTACTGAAGCATATTACTGTATTTGTTTCCAAGAAGTTTATCTCAAGTAATACTTCCTCCAGCTCTGTATTACTGTGTGTAGATGCTTTTTTAATTCAATCTTTTAAGCATTATTAATTTTTGGATGAAAAAGTTCAAGAGATTTGATGAAGACCTTCTAGATAATAGCAGAACTGGGATCAAAATCAAAGGTCATGATATTAATCACAATGTTAAGATGATTTTAAAAGTAAAATGCATCCGTTAATCATAACTATTCATAGAGAGTGTATGCATGCCCAGCATTGGTCTACGTGCTGTGATCATAGCATTAAACAAAAACAAGTACAAATTCATTGTCTGCATGGAGCTTATATACTGAGAGAGAGAGAATAAAGAAAATAAAGAAATAAATTATATGGCATGTAAGATGGTAATAAGTGCTAAGGAGAATTTTTTTATCTTACTTTTAAACTACTTTTATTTTTAAATATAGACTCACAAAGTTGCAACACCCATCTCCAAGCTTCTCCCAGTGGTGACGTCTGGCATAACCATAAGGCACTACCAAAACCAGGAATAGTGCATTTATCAAAAGTTGCCTGCACAGTCAAATTAAGCCAACTACTCACTCAGATTTTGCCAGTTTTTGCATCCACTCATTTCCGGCACGCCTTTGTGTATAATTCTAGTTCACGTTATCACGTAACAAGCACCGCCCTGTGATTGAGGGGGAGATCTGCTCTGTGACCACAGAGGACATCTCATGCTGCTCCATTATCTCCCACCCTCCTGCCCCTTCTCCGATTGCGGGCAACCACTGTTTTCCATCTCTATAATTTTGTTACATCCAGCATGGTATGGACATGGGATTATAAAGTTTATAAGCTTTTTTTTCATTCAGTAGAATGCCCTGAAGATCCATCCAAATTGCCATGTGTTACCAATAGCTTTTCCCCCCCTCTTTGTTGCTGAGCAGTATACAGAAAAGGAGATGCCATTAAGAGGGTGTTGTTTTCAATGGAGTAGTTTCTGAAGTCATTCCTAAGGAAATGACCAGAACATCCAATTAAGGATGTGAGCAAAAGCTCGTGTACATGTCTGGGGAAGAGTTTCTTAGGTGGAGGGAATATGAAGACCTTGGTCCTGAGTAAAAGTTTGGAGCAGCAAAGAAGCACAATGTGGCTAGAGCAGTGGGAGAGTCAGCAAGCGTGACGAGAGGACATGGGGGTTAACAGGGGCACAGACCTCGTAAGGCCCTGTGACCCTCCACAGCCGTGTAATAATTGCAATAACGGTATAACTGTAGTGATTATACAACTGAGGTGACCTGACATTTTCCCATGAAGTTAATTTCAAACATTGGGAAGAGTGAAGGGATTCTTTTTTCTCCAGTGTCTAGTAAAAATGAGTGCTTTATTTGAGCACAATATCTGGAATTTATCTTTAAAAAGTACTAATTAAACTTTATAATCCATTTATGAAATGTTTGTGTTGATTTTATCAAGTCTTTGGATATATTTTGCATGAATTGGAAAGCACACAGATTCTACTTTTTATTTTCATTGTCCATGACCCACTGGGGCCTGCAGATCTCTCTCAGGGAACACGAACGTCTTAAAGCATTTACTGAAGAACAGGGATGGCATCACCTGTAAGTCAGAGGGCACTGCCTCCGCATGGGGGTCTTCAGCACAGGAAATTCGATGGAAGGCAGGGGAGATGGGTGGAGGTGAAGTCTTATGGGACAGTATCTGTATCCTTTGATGTCATGACAGATGGCAAGCACTCCATGGGCCTGCCAGAAAGTCCAGTCCATTTGGGAAATTACATGGCCCTGCCAAGTCCTAGCCTTTCATATTGTCAAGTAAAGGGGGTGTACCTCCCTTTAATAGGGCCCAAAGGCAGCTCAGTGATGAACAATGTTCAGGTGGTTAAGTTGTGGATATTAATGAAAACTGAGTTGAACTGGTGCTGGGAAGAGCTGGCAATACTAATTTTAGTCACACACATGCTGATAACAATAAACTCACAGATTACAAAAAGCCAAATGCATAGAAGTTCATTTATTTCAGCTAAAGACTGGCTTCTCCATGCAAGTTTTGTCTAATCTGGTCTGCAATATGCAGGTGGAATCCTACTGGTCTCAGTACTTATGCTGTATTTCCATCATCAAATATAAGCTCCCAGAGGGCAGACACTGTGGTTTGTTTCTCTTTCATTTATTTCCCTACCATGCCAAGGATGTAGTAGGACACGGCGTGTATGCAGTCACTATTTGTGAAAAGGACATGATTCTTTTATATCAAAGAACATAAGTGACGACTTGCAGGTGCCCATGAAAATGTGACTGCTGCTGTCAGCAATTCTAGACAACACCTTTAATGAGCACAGACATCTGATCATTCTCCCTCCTGCTTATAACAAAGCATTAAGAGATGAAACCTAACTGTCAAGAATCAATAGGCAGCAGTAGTCATTGTGCTGATTTGAATGCCTGCTGTGTGAGTGGCATTAATATTAAGTGTCTTTTTATTTAACAAGTGTAACTTCAAACAGGAAAAATTAATTATCTGAAAGAATTCATCCCCACTATATAGTTAAGGGGGAAAAAATGGAAGAAACACTCTCACATGCTTATTTTATTTCTCAAAGTGTGAGACAGTGAAAACTGACAAATTAAAATGTGCTTTGATCTATTTATAATATTGTGTCACAAAAGCAATAATTTAAATACAAACTTATTTATGGTGTTCAAATATAGGATACTAAATAATCCTTAGAAAATTGTTAATATAGTCAGTTTTCTGGAACTATAGGTGTTTGATGCTATTGTTTTATTTTTTAAATATGTTTTTATTGATTTTAGAGAGAGAAGAAGGGAGAGAGAAACACTGATGTGAGAGAGAAACATAAATCGGCTGCCTCCTGCACACACCATACTGGGGATTGAGCTCAAATCCTGGGCATGTGTCCTGACCTGGAATCGAATCATGATTTCCCGGTTCATAGATCGATGCTCAACCATTGAGCAACACTGGCCTGGATTATGTTTTTGTTTTGATTTCTTGTTTTTATATTTAAACTAAAGGCCCGGTGCATTAAATTCATGCATGGGTGGGATTCCCTAGGTCTGGCCGGTGAGCGAGGCTGAATGGAGCCTTCTGGCTGCCAACTGGGGCCTTCCTGCCAGCTGCTGTCCAGGGCCTGCTGGATAGGGGGAGGGACTGTGGGAGGTTGGCCAGCTGCAGGAGGTTGACTGTGGGAGCACACTGACCACCAGGGGGCAGCTCCTGCATTGAGCGTCTGCCCCTGGTGTTCAGTGTCATCATAAAGACCGGTCGCTCTGGTTGTTCAGGCGTTCCGGTTGCTTAGGCTTATATAGATAGATAGATAGATAGATAGATAGATAGATAGATAGATAGATAGGTAGGTAGATAGATAGATAGATAGATAGATAGATAGATAGATAGATAGATCCCCTGGCCTACCTGCCACATAAGTGTCCATGAGCAATATGATGAAAGGCAAACAGTTGCTATTTCTGCAGGTCCTTTTATGCTGAGATCAAGTTTCCCATTTGCTTTGTATTAATTTCTAAGAACTCATATCTTTAAAAATTAGCTGTGAGGGTGTACTCTTGATAGAGATTAGGGAAATACAAGACAGCTTGATCAAGGTTGTAAACCTCAGGGGATTATTTTGTATTTGTCCCAGCATTTATTAAAGCACAAATTTAATTATACATCCTAAAACTACTTATTCACCCCTTTGTTCTGATCAAGGGTAGAACTCTGATTAAAGCTTTCAGTCTGGCTCATTGTCAGGGTCAAATCCAAGTTAGGCCAATTATATTTAGACCAGTTCTCACGTGCACTTGCTATCCTTAGGACAACATAACACATGACATATGATCATATGCTGCTTAAAAGTTGGAACTCCACCTAGAAACAGGTGCAGAATGTGCCTCACCTGCCACCCAAGGTGAATTGAATATTGGGAATAAAGTTAGTTATAGTTTGGGGATATTGCCTTTGCTTTATTTCATCTTGTATTTTCTGTTTGATAAAAAGAAAGTATGTCCACTGAAAGTTTGCCATGAATGCTTGTTGCCTTTCTTTCCAATAAAGGAGGGTGCTCTGATAGAGTTACCAAGAAATGACACAACCAGACTTGAGGACACCCTGATTTATCCCTGAGGAAAGTGAGGCCCAGAAAAATCAAATGACACAAAGCAGGGCAGTGGTAGAGTGTGACCTAGATATTAGGTCTTCCAATTCTCAAGTGTAGGACTTTTTCACATTATTCTTTAAAATATTGCATATCAGGGGGAGAAGGAAAAATTGTATTCCCTTCAAAAAAGTTTAAAAGTCACATATAGTTTAATCCCTTTCAAAAACAAATTGCATTTTTTCCACACATCTACTCATTCATTTAAAAAAAAAAATCAGGAAATGTGCTAGGAAGTAGGAATAAAAATAGTTTCAGATAATTCCTGGCTTTCATTTGAAAAGTTTATACTGTAATAGGTAAATTTGTATAAATAGATGATTTATGGAACATTGGGAGCAAGAACTGGTTGTCAAGAGTCAGAGAAAGCTGAAAATTACTAGAAGAGAACATCAAAACTCTATGTGGATGATTAAGTAGAAATTTTCTACAGTTGAAAAGATAAAGTAGGTCCTGGCCAGTTTGGCTCAGTTGGTTGAGCATTGCCCCATGCACCAGAAGGTACCTGGTTCGATTCTTAGGGCACATGCCTGGGTTGCCGGCTTGATGCCCAGTAGGGGGCATGCAGGAGGCAGCTGATCAATGTTTCTCTCTCCCATCAATGTTTTTCTCTCCCTCTCTCTCTAAAAAAAATCAGTGAAAACATATTTAAAAAAAAAAAGATAAAGTGGGAGGATGTCTCAAGGCTTGTACGAAATCAGGATCCCAAAGAACTGAGCATGTGTGCAGAGCAGTGAGAGGCAGTGTGGAAGGAATGCTGGAGATGAAGTGTGCAAGTGGTTCAGAAAAAAATTGTGATACATCTACTTGCTAATTACTTTCCATCTCCATTTCTGAACTTAGTGGTGATGAAATATAAGTCACGAATTCCCAAATCCTTAATCATTTAGAGGCTCACAAAGAGTACGATGTTCTTTTTATTTAAAAAAATTAAAATTACAGTCAACATTCAGTATTATATTAGTTTCAGGTGTACAGCAGAGTTGTTTGACATTTATATAACTTATGAGGTGATTCCTCCCCAATAAGTTGAGTGCCCCCCTGACATCATACATAATTATTATGATGTTACTGACTATATTTCCTATGCTAGTACATGAGTCTTTGACACCAAGCAAAGCAAATCCTCAATCACTTACACATTGCTAAGAGTGCATGAATTTTTGATAGCAGGCAAAGTTGAGCATTTGGTATTTGAGAGTGTTTGCCTCGTATGGCACCTCTAATTCTAATGAGCTTTGCAAGATCACAGGAAACTACAGTGTCTCCTTTCCATCCTTGGATCCAGGACCAGCAGTAGAAGTTGGTGTCAGGTCGCGTATCTTTCATGTTCTCATACTTGGTACTCAGGGCTTTTCCAGTTCTTTCTTTTCTTTTGCAGTTTAAAGGGCAATCCTGTCTTGACCTTGCTAATACCCTTGCTATGAGGGAGTGGGGGAAAAAGGGGCAAGCAGAACTCCAAGCAACCCCTAAAGTTAGGAGTTGGTAACCTCTGCTTTAGGGTTTTCACTTCAGCTTCCCTCCTCAATTGTTCACGAAAACTCTATCAAAGGTCAAATAGTCAGGAGCTGCTTGAGTGGCTGACTCTAGTAAAATGAACACTTCTTTGAATAAAATTTAAATAAGTTGATTATCAAACTCTGTCTAACCCAATATTAACTATGTCTATTTTGTGGACATATATATGTATTTTCCTCATGTATGTAGACCATCCCACAGTTGCATTTGTCAGGTGTTCTTAATCTGGATAAACCAAAACATATAACAAATCCATAATTCCCTTATGATGAGATAGGAAACTTGTTTTATTTCCTTCCCGTTCTCCACATTATATATACACCTATTTTTCCCTCAGCATTCCAAATCCTCGTGTGTGTTTTTTCATCCTGGCAGTGGTAACAAGATTACTAGTATCTAGTATCACAAGGATTAGTTAAATAATCATGGCCCTGATAAAATATGGGTGTGGGCAGGATAAATAGGAAGACTGACAACTGAACCCCTCAAAGATTCACTCTGTCACCTGCATTCAGCTCCTTTCTTGGCAGAGAGCAAAGGGCTCGGGACTGTGGCTTGAGGGATTAAAGGTCTAATTCTTCGGAAGACCTGTTGAAGTTGGGTGGCATACTGGACAGCACAAAAGTGTCCGGGAAGACTGACATTTTGTCTGTTTCACTATTGCTGGACTCCAGGTTTTTTCAGCTCCTCCTATTCGGTTTATAATGTTGCAGTTTTACAAAAACAAAAACAAATGTGATTTAGTTTGAACATTATTTATTAGGTTCTTACTAATAGAAGTAACATCTGCTAAGCCTGGTGAAGAATCAACATGAAATCTTTAGAGGCTATGACCCTAACCCTTGAGAAGCTTATAATTTGATATGCTTTCCTTGACTCATTTTTTGTTCTGCATATTACCCTTTATCCCTGACACCAACTGTGACCTCGGATTCATTACCATCTTAGTATTGTCCCACAGAAAGACCTGAGTGATATTGTGCTATAAAATTCCCAGTGAGGTCATTCTTTATCTTTCATTTTGTTAAATAATTTTAAAAACTATTTTAAAAGCTGCTTGACTTCAATGTATAAAGCTAATTTGGAAGGATGCTTTTGCAGGTATAGCACTGAAATCTTTTTTATTAGAACTTCAAGATCTTTGAAAAATCTCTTTGTACATGAGTGTATTGAAGGCTTCCATGATACAGTAGTAGCTTATATGAAAAGGAAAAAAATAACACATTCACAATGCCTTATTTGCCATTTCTAAATTTGTTTCAGAAGTCTGTATCAGATATTCTTTTTTTTTAGATATACATTTCTTAAAATGGCTTATAAATGGTTTTAGTAGGGCAAAATGTTAGAGGATTGGGCATGTTTTATATTTCTTTACATGTAAGAAAAGCACTTTCCTAATAGTCTTGAAAAGAATTGGAATCTTTGCTTGTTAAAATAAAATCTATTTCTGTTCAAATGCATTTTACTTAATAACCCAATTAGACTTGAAAATAGTACTCAAATAAATGTCATTTTAACTTTCACACAATAAAATCTTAATTAGTTCGAACAAACTAACAAGAAATATCAATTAAGCAGAAAGAATTAAGTTATAAAGCAACTGAAAAGTACCTGGAATTTAGAAAGCTATAATAGAAAATTTGGGGGAAATGAGCTGAAGGTTATAATCATCTATTCTGACTCCTTTGCTTTTTTATGTGTGTTTTTTTAATCACAATTTAGATATTTAAGTCTTCTGGGATCCTTAGGCACGTTTTCGTCTACACATTAGATTCTTCTTACAAACCAGGAAGGCGGAATAAAGAATAATCAGCAGAGAATAAAGAAAAGTTTCTGATGATTCCTCAGTTAACTGGGGTTCAGCAGAACTTCCCCTTTTGCTGGCCTTGTGCTGAAAACACATGCATGGAGGAGCCAATAAGGGAGTTAGTGAAGTAGACAAATAGGATACAAAGTGCAGAGACAAAGACATTATGCAAGGGGATACTCCTCAAAATCAGTGTAGAAAAGTCAAGGATGTCATGAGGAGCTTTGTGTAAGAGGCTTTAGCCATTTACTCAACAGATCTCAAGACACTTTAGTATTCCAAACATTAATAATTCTAAAGAAAACACAATTCCTGGCCTCCATGAATTTACCATCTAGTGATGGATGGTGGAGGAAGGTCAGCATTAGACACATGCAAATGACCATCGGTACCCATGTTTGATGTGTCCACAGTGTAAGCACACGTGCGCTTTGAAACAGCTATATGCTCGTTTGTTCCCATGTCAGTTACAATTAGTGTTACCTGGTTCTTCGGAAATATGGCAATGGCATCATAACAACTTTAAGATATTTGTACAATTATCCTTCTTTCACCAAAATATAATATTCTCTTGATTGTCTTTTTATATGGATGGTATTAGTACCCACTTAACTAATAAAACTTGAAGCCTTGCTCACCTTTATACTATCATCACTACCACTTCTCCAGTTAAGTTTCTTTTAAATATAATTTTTATTGATTTCAGAGAGGAAGGGAGAAGGAGAGAGAGATAAAAACATTAGAAACATCAATGATGAGACAAAATCATTGATCGGCTGCCTCCTGCATGCCCCCTATTGAGCCCGCAACCTAGGCATGTGCCCTTGACTGGAATTGAACCCGGGACCCTTCAATCTGCAGGTCGATTCTCTATTCACTGAGCCAAACCAGCTAGGGTTCCAGTTATGTATTGATATCGACAAACCCAGCTAATGCTTCTGCATTTCCATTGCACAGAAGGCCCCTTTTAGTCCCCTCCCTACCTGGGACTCCAGAAGCCATGTTCCTACTACTGCAGATCCATACTATCAAGCAAAGCTTTGTTTGGCTAAGTTGATTTCCTGAAAATCTTAAATGATCCAGTGTCTTCTGTTGAATAATGTACAAATGAGTCTATCTGGTATCAAGGCCAACACAGTAAGTCCAGACCTGACTTTCTGACATTGTTTTTTATATCTGCAGTAAGTGTTCCCTTTGTGTCCCAAATGTGTGTAATTACTCTTTGCCCTACACAAAGCTCTTTGTCCTTCCAGTTCTACCATGTTCACAGATGTTGCTTCTTTGACCTCTATCTCTGTTTATCAAACTTTTTATTCTTCAAAGTTTAGTACAAAGTTATTAATTTCTATGCATTGGCTCCTTACTTCAGAATGACTTTTTATGTCATTGAAATCTTACAAGCCTATCTCCCACTCCTGTCATATTTATAAATATTGACTTTTGGGAGGCAAAGCATCTATATACCACTGGGCCGTGTCTATTAATTCCACCTGTAAAGTACCACACTGGTCAGAATCTCTATCATCTTTTAACTGGATTGCTACAATAGCCTCCTAAGTGGGCTCTTTACAGCCAAGGCACCTCACCTCCTCTCTAGTTAAAAACACAAATATGACTATGCGAGTCACTTGCTTAAAATTTATCAATGATACGACATCAGGATAAAGTTTTAATCTTTTCCATGCTCTACAATGATTTGCAAGTTCTAGATTGTGTCTATATCTCTAGTTTTGTTTTGTTTTTTTCCCTACTGTTCTTCTTTACTATATATACCCCAGTCATATTAGATGGAATGCATTTTTTAATATAAGCATAATCCTTCTGAGCTATTACACTCTCTTCCCTACCTCACGACATCCCAGAGACAGTTACTATGAAGATGAGATGCTCTATGTTGCTCAGTATATAGAGATCCAATCCATCTATGCAGCTTGGGTGGAATTAGTCTCACTCAAACCATTTTATTTATACAAAAGGAAATAGACAAAAATTCCTAATGAAAGTTCAGATGCGATTATGAAAATCAAAAGGAGAGAATGGACACCAGTTAGGCAACAGTGAAACTCCACCACAGTCACTAATGCCTTTTATGTTACGTAGTCACAGAGGCTCTTGACAGAGCTGTATAGTGAATTAGTGAGATATGAGTGAAAAAGGACTTAACTCATCATCATATATTGTGCATATCAGTCCAATGACTAAGGTTGCTGTCTTGACTCTTCAGCCCACTTAGAAGTTTTTATTCTCAGGACACAAATCTCTTTAACATCATTATCATCACTACATCTCTAAAATATTTTTCAAACCTAACAGCTGTAATACAAAATATGCTCAATTCTATGCTCACAGGGATATGCATAGCACATGACTGAACCAGATGAAGAGAGAGTCCTTAGTGCACTTCACAACACAGAAATACCCGCTGAATTTTCTAATGGTTTTCATGCAGAAACTGACCCCCATTTTTGTTTTTTGCATGAAGTTCCCAGTAGCCATCTGCTTAGCATGGGATCATTTTCTATCTCAACTTTTCAGTTGAAATGAAAGCTTTTTTAAAGGAATGTGAAAAACCTAAATATGTGTTTGCAGCTGGTTCAGACTTTCTGTTGAAATGCTCATGGCTTGAGAGAATTTAAGATCTATTTATGTAATTGTGAAGTCGAAAAAACAATCAAAGAAAGCTGCATGTTACATCATTTTTCCAAAGTGATATATATCAAAAAGACATTGCCTCAATCTTCTTGTTTAAAGAATTTAACTCAAAAATAGTAATCTGGCTTGCCCACCGATGTGTTCCAATTGACCCTAGTGATGTTGGTTCAAATATTGGCAAAATATTTTTAAAAGATTTACTTGTCATTATTTGAATATTTCAAACATTTGCATATAAATCCATATTTCTTTTGATAACTTGGAAGATCTGGCATATTGGGATGACATTTCCTCAGACAAACAGTGATTGGCCCTCATGGATGAGCCATTCTCTCCCTAGTTTACCCTGATGCTCACCTTTTGTAATGTATTCTTACTCTTGCATACTTCACATATTTATACTGCCTGTCAGACTTTTGTAGAGCTTTCATATTATAACAATTACTCAGCACAATGTGAACCTCTAAATAAAAGGATTTGACCAAAAGGAACAATATAAGAGGCTCAATGTGCAATATCAATTTCAAGCTTAAGAACAAATCACTCAAGTGAGTAGCACATTACAAATCAAATAAACTAAAAATGCTTCTGGCTACAAGTAAAAGAAAATTCAAATATAGTTGTTTAATAAAAGTTGTGAGTTATTAGTTTCACATAAATAGAGGACCGTAAGTAGGCAGTTAATGCCATTTATTCTCTGACTCCACAATGGCAAGGCTGGCATCTCTAAATGCTTATAATCTTTCACTTATGTTTGTCTTCTTGTCATAAGAGGGCTACCATAGTACCAGGTTTCTTATATCTATTCCAAACAGAGAGTTGAAGATGATAAAAAATAAAATTTCAAATTATTTTTTATAAAGGGCAAAGGCCTACATAGGTTTGGTTTGTATCTTTTTATCAAGGAAGCAACATATTATATAAATGCTACCTAGCTGACTTTAATTAAGGTGAAATCTATGATCTAGAGCCGTGGTCTGCAAACTGAGGCTCGTGAGCCACATGAGGCTTTTTGGCCCCTTGAGTGTGGCTCTTCCACAAAATACCACGTGCGGGCGCACGTACAGTATGATTGAAACTTCGTGGCCCATGCGCAGAAGTCGGTTTTCGGCCTGGGCGAGTCTATTTTGAAGAAGTACTGTTGATATTTGGCTCTGTTGACTAATGAGTTTCCCGACCATTAATCTAAAGGAATGAGATTGTAATGATTCATTTAGAACAATCATAATTCATCCCCGTGGGACAGCATAGTGTGTGTGTGTGTGTGTGTGTGTGTGTGTGTGTTCCCTCCTTGTATCTTCTAGAATTCTCTTAGCATAGAATATCGGGGGAGGAGAAGACATCTGTGTAGGCCAGTGGTTCTCAACCTTCTGGCCCTTTAAATACAGTTCCTCATGTTGTGACCCAATCATAAAATTATTTTTGTTGCTACTTCATAACTGTAATGTTGCTACTGTTATGAATCGTAATGTAAATATCTGATATGCAGGATGGTCTTAGGTGACCCTTGTGAAAGGGTTGTTCGACCGCCAAAGGGGTCACGACCCACAGGTTCAGAACCTCTGGTGTAAGCAATGGGAAAAGCCTCCTCTGCCCCTGAATTCAAAGAATTTCACTATAAAATTGTCTTTACTTTAGGAAGGAAGACTTCCTCCAAGAAAGCCATGGTCTGGCACTTACAGAATTAATATCAAACCAATCAATATTTCTGATACATGAGGCTGCTGAGTTGTAGGTTTCATTGTTTACCTTGTATTGCAGTTGACCTTGACAAGTGATACCTATGTTGAGTGGGGAGGAGGTTTTCTCAGGCAATGTTTGTTTCAGGATGTGGAAAAGTCAGTGGTCAAAAATAATTTTACAAGCACCTTTGTTGCCCTGCCTGAGTGGCTGAATTGGTTGAGCATTGTCCTGTGCACTGAAAGGTTGCTCGCTTGATTCCCTGGTCAGGGCACATATCTACATTTTCTATTTTGTGTTTGATCCCTATGGGAGGCAACCAATCAACCAATCTCTCTCTCTCTCTCCAATCAACCAATCTCTCTCTCTCTCTCTCTCTCCCTCCCTCCCTCCCTATTTTTAAACATGTATTAGAGTAAGAATTAAAAAAAAAGTACCTTTGACCTCTGTTGATTGAAAAATCACCATGTAATATGCATATTGAATAATCATTGATGAAAATTCAAGATCATGATTTCTAGTCAGGGAAAGTGTTAAAAGGTAGATTGACTAGAGAGACAAGTCAGGGAAGACCAATATTTCTCTATGACTTCTACCTTTTTAAAACATTCTTTCTCCTTTGATTTTAGGCAAGATAAGATTATACAATTTGTGCAAAAGTTTATTTAAACTTTAAATTTCTATATTTAAAGGCCTAAAATTTGAAACTAGGTTGATTTAGCTATAATGAATCAAAAGAAGATAAAAAGAGTAGAAGATTCAAAGTTGTTGCCTGGCCTAAGGAATGAGTGGATTTAAAGGGAATTCACTTTGCCAAATGCAATTCAGATAAAGTTAATGTGAACATTTCAATGTAAACTCTTGCATTATTTATGTGCTACCCAGATATTATCATTTTATATGCAAGTCTCTAGTCATTTGACTTTCAAAGCATGTCTTGTAGAGATCATAAGCCTGATATAGTTGGTATAAATTATGAAATTACACAATAACATTACCATGAATTTTTATATTCAAATGCAGATTGTGTCTTTCCTCATAGCTATTCTTCTTGCCCCTCTACATAATATGATGCCAGTATAAATTATATTTGTAAATGGGAATTAGCACTATTTTCAAGATTAATAAGAATATTAACATATATCAATAAGCTATTTCAAACTTTCATTGCACACATTTTTTCCCCTCAAGAATTGTATAACTCTGTTTTCATTTTAACCTTGAATGGATAAATATATGGCATATTAAATTAGCATAAAATATCTGATTATTGAGTATAATACATTTGCATGGGTTTTTAGAGGAAGAAAGGATCCCAATTCGATTAGGACATTGATTAAATACATTACTGAGTAAATTGAAACTAGTATTTACAAAAGCAAAACAGAACATTTTACTTTATCTGTTCTATGGCCTTTATAGCAAAATAATCTCTTTTGATTCTTTTATATAGACCACCCAAAAGCACACCATTTGAATTCATGACTGTGTTAGGAAGATGCTCTTGCAAAAGCTCTTTTGGCTCCCAAAATTATGCTTAGTGCACTTCGCCTTAGATGATGTTTATTATACTACTTAAGCAACTGCCTAAATAAGCCACCACTAACCAAATTATTCATTGTTTCAGCTGCAATGAGCAGTCCAAGAGGACTAGATCCAGATTAATTTAGCTCTGATACCTCTTTCATTTTTTTCTTACACACACACACACACACACACACAATGAGCAGCTTTGTCCAGGTTTTTATTTTATTATTTATTTATTTATTTTTTTGTCCAGGTTTTTAAAGATACTTATTGAAAAACTGTACCTTGGTATAAGGCCAGTGATTACTTGTGTCCATCTCCCAAACCTTGTGCATTATCTATGGAAAATTTTGACATTATATTTGGCAAAACGTGGGTAGAAAAAATTTATAAGTCCTGAAATTTATCTCATGTGAGAAAATAGGATGTAAATTGCAGATGTGCCCTCACATCAGTTCACTATAAGGAAAGCAAATGATGACAAGAGATTCAAATTTCTGTTATCAGTTATGTTGTCATTTTCTTCCCACTAAGACAGCCATTTATCATTTTTGAGGACTTCACAAGAGATGGTATTTCCTGACTTTACAAGTATAGTGAAGACCAATATTCACTCTTAGGCAATAGCAATTTGAGCATGTCCTCTATGATGGGGACATGAAATAAATGATTCAGATTCATGTGTCTCCCACACCAGTTATCCCTGCATTGGTCAGAATCATCCTAGCCCATACTTTGTTCACAAATCAATCCTGATATCTCAGGGGCTTAACATAATCTCATACCCCAGAGGTAAATATCGGTAATGGTTCCTCATGGGTTCTTCCAGAAAATTCTCTGTTCATAAAGACATACACACATACACAGAGGGACAAGTCTACAGGGGTCCTTAATTACATTTAAATACATTCATAAAATATCTTTATATTACAAAACAAATGCAGGCCTCTTTTTTGCATCATATCAGCTTTTAAAAATATCTTCCATTGGTTTTGATGATAGCCTTTGCCCCTTGTGCAAATATCACCTATTTCACTACATAAACCACTCACCACACATTGGATTGAGCTCTTTGTTGGTGTTCTGTCCAGAATCCTTCCCCTCTAATGAAGCAGCAGCTCTCTCTTCCGCTCCTGTCAGGGGCTGGAGGAAATGTCTAAACTCTGCAGGAATACCCAGATCTTCACACCCTGAGACAGGGCACAAGGTGACTGGCCCTAGTCGGTATCTCATCCTTGCTGCCTTTACGTTGGTGTCTGATGTTCGATATGAATATTGATGTGGGAATTTATTTTCAATGTAAAAATCAGAGGCAAAATTGAGCTTTCTCAAAGGCATTACTTACTGTTTTGTGTTCTATCCCTTAGAAATTTGAAATATATGATTATGTTGCTGTTTGTTACCTAAAATCTGTGTCCCCTAAATAATTCTTGACCATTTCTACCTCTTTATATATTAGCACTTGAGGAAATAGTGAAAATGCTGATGCTTGGGAGCCTGTTACTGATGCGATGTGCATGTCATTTTTGTGGTGGGTGTGTATGTTTGAGAGGGCGAGGTAGGATACATGGAGGGGATTTCTCTATTTTCTTCAAATCTATTGCCAATGCATATTTTTCTGTTTGTGTGTGCTTCCAGGTCTGAGTCAGTAGCATGCACTAAATCTTCAATAGCCACTTGAGAGCTTTCATAGTCTTTTATATCGTGGAAATAAAATTTTGCTGAGTATTAAAAGTATAACCTAAGGTTAACTTTTACTTTATTTCTTTATTGTCCCTTTAACTCTGTTTTACAAAAGATGAGCGAACTTGTCTTAATAGACCGATCCTGTTTATAATATTAATATTTTTTTTATTTTATTGATTTTTGACAGAGAGGAAGGGAGAGGGATAGAGTGTTAGAAACATCGATGAGAGAGAAACATCAATCAGCTGCCTCCTGCACACTTCCTACTGGGGATGTGCCCGCAACCAAAGTACATGCCCCTGACCGGAATCGAACCTGGGACCTTTCAGTCCGCAGGCCAGCGCTCTATCCACTGAGCCAAACCAGTTAGGGCTATAATATTAATATTAATATAGGAAAAATAAGAAAGGAAAACTAGCTAGAAGGTGAGAGAAGAGGTGCTGTTACATTTATGAACGTGCCTTGCTCATGAAAGATACCATCAGAATATTAATGTGTGTAAAATAAAAGTACAATTAGAATTTTTCTGCTCATAATAAGGCTTTAGTGAGTGCTCACTTTCAAGCATTCATTCCATGCATTATACACTCATCTTATTTTAATGAATAAAACATATAATCTATCCTATACCATTTCTATTATGGCATTCTGGTTAAATTAGTTTGACCAAAGTTTTAATATCTAATGTTTTTTTCCTCAAAAGAAACATGTTTATGTTAGACTTATTTGCACTGTATGTAAAATGGATCAAAAATTGATAGAACAGTTTTATTCTTACCACTCTATGAACTATTATGAAGTTATAACACATAAAAGCATTGTAATGCACACGTTAATCCATTTTCAGGTGAGGATAATAAAATATTGTAACACTTGCCCAAAGACACAGAGCAGTGCTAAACTAAAGTTGCAAACATTTTTTTTTTACTGTGATAAAAATTCATTTTCACTTTGCTAAGTAAACAATTACCTTTATAGTAACTTTACAGTTGCAACTTGGGAATACTCCAGGAATTGTATTATATTAAAAATTGAAATTTAACCACAAGAAGGATGTGTGTGTATGTTAAGTCCTAATGTAATAACAGGCTGTCAAAAGAACTCTAAGTGTATGACAATTTTTTTTCCAACATGTCACTTATGAGAAAATTGATGAGAGGCTTTCATATACCAGCAGAAAGATATTAAGGAACATTTTATTGTTATTATTATTATTATAAATCTTTATTGTTGAAAGTATTACATATGTCCCCCTTTTCCCCATTAACCCCTTTTTTCCTACCCCCGCTCCCCACCCCAAGCCTTCACTGCACTATTGTCTGTATTTTTAATTTTTTAATTGAATATATTTGGGTGACATTGTCATTGACTTTTTTTCCATTTTAATTAGGATGTATCTCAGTGGGGCCTCTTTGGTTCATCTTGTTGGTGACTCTCTGAGCTTCCTGGACTTCTGTATCTTTTTCATTTACCAGGTTAGGGATGTTTTAGCCATCATTTCTTCAAATAGGTTCTTGATCCTTTGCTCTCTTTCTTAGCCTTACCCTATGATACATACATTGTTATGCTTCATGTTGTTCCAAAGGTACCTTAAATTATGCCCATTTTCTAAAATTATTTTTTCCTACTCTCATGGATGTTTTCTGCTACCTTGTCTGCCAATTTTTTTATTTGATTCTCTGCTTCATCCAACCCACTGTTTATTCCTTCTAAATGTATTCTTTATTTCAGATATTATATTCTTCATTTCTGACTGGTTCATTTTCACGTTTTCTATATCCTTGTTCATGCTTTTGAAGTTCTCACTAAGTTCCTTGAGATTCTCACTAAGTTTCACGAGCATCCTTATAACAATTTTTTGAACTCTATATCTGGTAAATTGCTTTTCTCTATTTCATTTAGCTCTTTTTGGGGAGATGTCTCTTACTCTTTCATTTGGGACATGTTTTTTTTGTCTCCCCACTTTTGATGCATCTTTGTGTTTGTTTCATGCATAGGGTTGATCTGCTGTGTCTCCCAGTCTTGACAGGGTGGCCTTATGTTTAGGTCTCTTGTGGGACAACAGTGGTGCAGTCTTCTACCTGAGCCAGTGCCCCAGCATTGGCTCTTGTGCAGGTTATGTGAGCCCTCTTATTGTAATTGATCTTGATTGTCATTGGCTTGTTTGTGCATGGTGTCAACCCTCAGGCTGGCTGACTGTGAGGATCGACCCTGACCACAGAATACAAGCTGGTGTGTATGTGCTAACATCACAAAGTGGAATTTGCCTTAGCAGGGTCTGGTGCCTGCCAAGATCTCTCTTTGCCTATGCCCTTTGTAAAGCTAATTGGATTCTACTCATCTTGTCTAAAGCTGTCCACTGGGATTGTCTGTTATGGGGCCTCTTGGGAGGTACTTTTCTATCAAAAACAGTGCCCTCCACCGTTACAGAGTTTGGAAATTAAAGCACTACCACACTCAGTATTTTCTCTATTGCCTTAATCTTGACTCCTTGTAATTACCCCTCCAAATTCCATAGGGACCCCTTCCCCAGGGCACATTTTTCTGTAATTGATTGAACTGGGGTTAAGATTTGTGGCCATATTATAAACAGCTCAGACATACTAAAAAACAAACAAACAGATTCATCATGGATTGTAAGGCATTTGGTAAAACAAACAAACAACAAAAAGAAGATGGATCAAGGTCAGAGAGAAAACCGAGAATAGCCTGCTCATGTTTGTCATTGATTCTGAAATGCATGGGCTCATTCCTAGAAAGACATTTTCAGGTGCTGAGAGTACTCGGGATTTTATTTATTATGAAGTTTTCAAGTGTCAACCTAAATGCAAGATTAATGCTATAAAGCAGGGGTCCTCAAACTACGGCCCGCGGGCCACATGCAAATACAAATATTGTATTTGTTCCCGTTTTTTTTTTTTTTTTACTTCAAAATAAGATGTGTGTAGTGTGCATAGGAATTTGTTCATAGTTTTTTTTAAACTGTAGTCCGGCCCTCCAACGGTCTGAGGGACAGTGAACTGGCCCCCTCTTTAAAAAGTTTGAGGACCCCTGCTATAAAGGAAGAAGCAACATTGTTTAGTGGGGAAAAAAAAAGCATGGACTTGGGGACTTAGAAGTCAGATGTACTGGGTTTTATTTATTCCATCACTACTTATGGGGCCTTACCCAAGTTGCTTAAATGAAGATAAAAACATATATGCTTTATAAGACATTATATTGTATATATAGTATTCACTAGAGGCCTGGTGCATGAGTTCATGCACCGGTGGGGTCTGGCTGGCCCGCCCCAATTGGGGCCAATAAGGCTAGGCCGGCCAGGGGGATGGGCCTCAGGCTGTTGGTGGGCCGGTCCTGCCCTTGTTGAACTCCCAGTTGGACTCCCAGTCAAACTCCTGGTCAAGGGAATAATTTTCATATTAGCCTTTTATTATATAGGATTATAGTGTGTGTGTTGTTCCAAAATTCAGATCCAAGATGGGATTAAATATGCAAGAGGATTAAAAAAGCTTGAGGAGGATAAATGGGAAAAAGCAGAAAGTAGTCAGGGAGGGTCCTCAGATCTCAGTGCAATTGTTTGTTTGTTTTTAAATTGAATTTCTTGGAGTACATTGTTTCACAAAACCATGCAGGTTTTAAGTGTGCAACTCAATAAAACATTATCTGCACATTGCATCAAATGCTCATCATCCCAAGCAGTCTCTTTCAGCCCCCCCCCCCCCCCACCACCACCACCTTTTCCCACTTCCACATAGAATGCAAGGGCAGTGATGAAGTTAGAGTTAGCAAGTGTCTCTGGCTGTAGGGCAGAGCTGAGAAATTTTCACACAGGCTTCTTGAGGAATACTGAGCCAAAGTTCTCCTTCACAGAATTCTACCTCCTGCAGAAACAGGCTTGCCATTGACCCTCCTGAGAATAGCTATCTGGGGATACATTGTGAACCTGACAGTGGATTCAGTGGGAAAGCCGATTCAATAATGATCGAATGATGGTGGAGGTCAATATTAATGAGAACTTCCAGTCAGAGGTTTTCAAATACACCTCAAGTGCTGTCTTAAATGCTGGTTGCAGATTCTGATGTCTGTATTGCATAGTGAAAAACACTTAACCTACCTAAGTCATGTAGAATACACAAAACTCTCACTTAAATATCTGGGGTTTTTTTGTTTGTTTGTTTTTTAAAAGTAGATGTGTTAGGTTTTTATAGTTTAAAAATCTACTCTGTGGATTTAAAGTTATTTTTATTTATTCAGAAAATTCTATTTGGTGTATGATATCATGCAACTGAGATATCGATAGATTAGCAATTTTTATGGAAGTCCACAGTGAGAGTAGAGACTGACAGTCATGGAGGACTTCATTTTCCCTTCTCAGCTGGTATCTCTCTGTTACACTAAGTGCCATTATCTACTCTGATCACAATGAATCACTGAATATATGAAAGACAGGTACTTATGCAAATGAATTGCCCACACTGAGCTAGTTTAGTTGATCAAGCTTTCCAGGTCAAAGAGGGCATTTTCCTAGATAAGACTAAGAAACAAGATAAATCTCTTGGGAGATAAGAGAAAATCATTAGAGCATATCATTCTATGTGGAATTTTAAGCAGTATTTTTGTCCTTACTTTGTTCTTCAGCTATTGGTTGGATTCACTGTAGATACTATAACTGGGAACATTCACTATCTTATTGAACTTCTTCATTTTCCTGTTGTTCAAACACAAAAATGTATTCAAGTTGGATGCAAGTTCCAATGGAAATATGAAAACTGTATGAAAGGTAGGGTCAGTATAAATGTAAATTGCTTTCTAAAAATATTGTAAAATACTCTAAAAGTGACCAGTTTAATGTGAACAAAACATTTTTTAAAATGACTTTTAATGTTAAAATCTTTATATTTTTTCAGTATTCTGAAAGTAGTAATTACTGACAGAATTATAGTTTTATGACAATATCCTGCATAGAGATCACTGAGTGACCTAAGAGAGGTCATTATTTGTTTTGCAGTTTCATTTCTATTTTACAGACTTGAATAAGACCTCTTGGTGCTTAGATTAATCTGGGGTAATATAAATAAAGCTAAAATAATAGATGGCACATTAGACTCCATTCCAGTGGCCATTAATAATCAAAATTATTATTTTGTGGTTTGCACTTTTGTTTTTATAACTGAGTAAAAAGAATTGTGATTATTTTCCCCATTATGTGCAACCCAGCAAAGGGTCCCTGTGGACTTGACAACTGCAGTGCTCAGACAGTACTCTACTCTGCAGTTCATCTTACACGTCCCAAGTTCACAGACGGAGAATGGGCAAGTCACTTAACAGATATTACAATTTGTCAAAACATTTTAAGTTCTTGTGAACAAAAAACAACCTTATATCAGTTTCTTTCTAACGTTCTTACGTAAGTGTGTGGTGATTCTGTTAGACACAGTGTCAACAGAGGGTACTGATAGCCGGACGGTGAGCCGAGGTCTTTTCCCGGAGCCGTGTCTCGAGACACCAAAGAAAGAGCAAAAGTGTGGAAAATGTATTACAAGCAGGTTCAGACTCCCCGCAAGGGGAGTGGGGTCCCGTAATGGGCCGCCCTCTTGTAGTCCAGGGGTATAGATTTGCTACAAGCCTGCCCTGTGTCTACCTGTGCTGACACCTGATTGATTCCCTCATTGTTCTTGCCCAGCAACGGACCCAAACTTTCCCTGTTTCTATGTGTTCTTTGTCCCTAGGCTGAACTTTCTCTATTTCTATTTTCTATACCTCTTCCTACAGCTTGTTTACTGCAGCCCCTCCCTTGGTTTCCCATGCCTCCTGCTCCGTATTCAAAACACTTTTTTTTTTTCCCAGCAGGGTTTCTGCTGTGGTTAGGCTGCTCAAACTGCCCAGTCTGCCCCTGCCTATGTTCACCTGCCTTTGTTTTCCACCGGACCCCTGCCCTGTCTGCCTGCATTTCAAGTTAACCCTGTCAGTACATTGTTTTATGGTTTTAGAATTCTGTCTTTGATTTATCTATGAGCAAATACACCTGAATCTAAAAACAAAAGTCATTTCTCTGTTGTGAACTGATAGGGACTGCATGCTTTGAATTCTTTTAAGCTTGAGGTCTCTCTTCAAAGAACTCACTGCTGAAAAACAAAACAAAACAAAACAAAAAAACCCTACAGTGTCTTCGTGCTTTTCTAGATAAGACAAGCTACAGATTGTCTTTTCAGATATGTATTCAGTCTTCAACTATTTTTGTTGTTGTTGCCAAGTAGTTAAAAAGAAGAGCTCACAGAGATCTAGCCCTCCAGGTAGTTTTGTTTACAATAGTATGTTACCTAACCTCCCCCCAGATCTATAGATGGTGGGATCTGCTGACACCCAGGATTACATGGCGGGGGGGCAGGGGGGAACCTAGCAAAATGACACTTCCAGTATTTAAAAGAAAGAGGAAATAAGAAATGGATGTTTTCATGTTCATTGTTAAATTCATCTAGCCATGGCCATTTTGACCCTTTGCTCTTCCATTCTAAAATGGCTGGGATGTTTTTAGGTGCATCACCAGCCCTCTTTGTGTCATAATATGGAGTCTCATATTGCAGACACCTCTGTCCATTAGGCACTCTCCCCTTCACACCTCTCAGTGAAAGTGAACAGAAGCAGGATGTCAATGGAGGCAGTTCTTACAGCAAAGAGTATAGTCCTTTCAGTGTTTTGTTTTTCTTTTATCACAGGAGCTAGACTGAAACTAGCCCCTCACCTATCCCGAGCCGGTGGAATTTGCCTACTGAGATCTCAAGAACAGCACCAAGTTCTCATGTCCAAAAACAGTGGACATATTCACACTTTGTTTTGAGGGAATTAAGTCAATTTTATGAGAAATTTATTGTAGTATGTGTAAGAAGTATTTTAATGAAGAAATAAATTACAGAAATAATTATTTCATATAAAATAAAGCATTTCTGAAAATAAAATAATTAAATTATTTGAGAAAATGACTATTATCTAAATTTTACACTGGATGTTAAATTTTCTTATGGAAGGAGAATATACAAACACATATTTATCTCTTTCTCAATCTTTTAATGTTTTGGAGGAATAATTTTGAGAAAAAATGTTTATGTGTAGGCTTTCTTACATTTGGGCATTTACATATATACTCTGAATCAATTTGCCTCTTCTCAACCTTTCACAAAGCAAAGCAAACAAACGAAGACATTCTGTGGGGTCTTTTAGAATTATTCTTCTTTGATCCCCAAAACTGCTTTATGTCTTTAAGCTCTTCTCTGAATATATCCTTCATCGCCTTCCTTTCCTAAACTCTGACAGTTGTTTGTTGAAAACACATCTCTAAGCCTCTGTCAGGAATGCCAACCTTTTCTTCTATTCCCCATGTGTTCTAGAGCCAGAAAGTACAACAGACACATTTCTTGCCCTTCGTTGCCACTTTAAAATCAGACCTCTACTTTTCTCTTTCAAGAATCCATATTTTTTAAAGCTCAAGTTATCTAGTTGTGCAAATCTCTCCCCCTTCCAGTTGTCATTATCTAACATATTTGCCATTCACTTCCATGTATTTATGGCTTTAGATTCGGAGCCAGTATTTATCTTCATCTTTACTCCTGTCTCTATTCTTCTTGACTTCAACATCAAAATGCTTTTAAAATATTAGGCTTTCAATCCCTTGGTTTACTTGTTTCCGAAATCTTTTCCCTCTACATTAACTCAGTTTATCATTTTAAAGGTCAAACCATATACTTTTTCATCACCATTAACAGCACTCCTTTATGATAATCATGTTCCCCAAAATTCCACACTTTAGCAATTTCTATCTGTACATCACTCTCATGTTGTTAAGTATTTCTGTCTCTTTTCAATTTCCATCATCTCCTACAGTTCTCACCTCTCTTTGATCAGCATAGATCCCCAAGTCTAAAATAATAACCACTCCCTGCAAACCACCTCATTTACTAGTGTCTCTGTTGCTAAATCATAGTCATTTGTCACATCTGAGTTTTTCTTAATCATTTGCTGAGTTTCCCCTTAAATAAGGTCTCCCCAATATGCACTCATATTACTGAACAGGACTAGTTCATTTTTCCACTTTCTAATATTGTTTTATACTTTCTACTGCCTATGTAACTTTACATTGTCTTTCTGTAAAGCTTTTGATCTGAATAGTCAACTCCCATAGTTGTCAATTTCAACTCATTAGTACTGGATGACAATCAGGAAGCTGAGTGATCAGGGATAAATGAATAAAATATTCCAAGTCATGAATATATGAAACCAGTTGGCTATCTCTCTTTCTATATGAGTTATTATGTATATAAAACCCTAATATGCAAATAGACTGAATGGCGGAACAACCAAACAACTGGTCGCTATGACGTGTGCTGACCACCAGGGGCCCACGCTGAACATGGCAGGTGTTGGCAGCAGGCAGTAGAGCGCTGAACATGGCCGTCATCGGGTGTCGGCCATGGTGGGATGGTGGAGCAGGTGAGCGGGGGTGCCAGACCAAGGTGGGTGCAGTCGCTGCCATTGGGGAGAGCCTCTGGTGGTTACTGAAAATTCTTTGCTCCCACATGCTGAGGTCCTTCCTGGTGCTTGTACCTGCTGCCAGTGCTAGAGCTGCCACTCACACCTCCCCCTGCTCTTGAGGGGTGATCGGGGCCAGCAGCCGCCTCTCACACTCACTACCAGCAATGGCCCCGCTCACACCTGCTGCAGTAACCAGAGCCACTGTTCGCACTCACTGCTGGCACTGGCTTTGCTCACACTTGCAGCTGGCGCCAGAGCTGCAGCTCGCACCCACTGCTGGCACCTAGTGCTGGTCCTGATCACTCAGCGCCAACAGCGAGTGCGAGCAGTGGCTGCTGGCCCCAATCACCCCTGCGGGCTTCTCTATCTCCCCTTACTCCTGAGGGGCAATCGGGGCGGCAGCAGCCACTAGTACCCGCTGCTGGCACCGGCCCCAATCACTTCGTGCTGTCAGCAAGTATGAGTGGGGCCGGCTCTGTCAGAGCGTGGGAGCAGCAGCTGCAGGAGCAGGGTTGCTGGCAGACAGGAGACTGGGGGCCACGGTGGGTGGGGCCAGCTGGGGGCGTGGAGAATGGGCCGAGACACGCCCCTGTGCCCACTGCAGCCTCGTGGCCCACAGTTACTTTCAAGGTGCACGAATTCGTGCACTGAGCTCCTAGTTTATACATAAAAGCTATCTTTTTAGGATGCAATATGTGTGCATGTGTCAGGACTAACTTATTTCTCCTTTAATGAATATTGTATGCAAAACACAAAAACTTAGAATAATCAACCTTTAGCCATGTCAATCAGTTATCATGCCCATGTGACCTTTGACACTATGACTGCTTCTGGAGCAGGTGCTTTTTGTTATGCATCATTATACCCTCAGCATTTTTCCTATTACTGACTCATGATAGAAATCTTAAATTTGTATTTATTTGAAATGTATATTTTTTCTGTTAAGTTTTATAAATATTAGTCTATATCAGAGTTCTAAGACAGTGATAAAATTCAGATCTTATGTTTATTAAGTGATTTGGTATGTATCTAAAAATAATATATCATCTATGTCTTCTGATAAGACCTAAGACAGCAGGAACAATCAAATGAGAATTTAGAAAGGCAAAAACATAGGACTAGAGACTCACACCAGCTTTAAGGACATTCATAGGTTTAGTACAGTAAAGGGATGAGAAAGATATTTCATGGAAATGGAAACCAAAAGAAAGCAGGGGTAGCTATACTTACGTCAGACAGAAAAGACTTTAGGTAGAAAGCTGTAACTAGAGACAGAGCAGGACATTATGTAATGGTAAAAGTGCCAATTCATTAAAAGAATATAACAATTACAAATATATATGCACTCAATATTACAGCAATTAAATACATTAAATAATTTTTAACAGATTTGAAGGCTAAAATAGATGACAATGCAATAATAGTAAGGGACTTTAACTCAAATATCAATAATGGATAGATCATTCAGACAGAAAATCAAAAAGGAAATAATACTAATGAGCTATACTTTAAACCAATTATTGTAACAGACAATATACAGAACATCCTATCTAGCAACAAAATACACATTCTTCTCAAATACACATGGAACGTTCTCCAGTTTAGAGGATATATTAGGCAATAAAACAATTCTTAACAAATTTAAGAGGATTGATGTCATACCAAGTATCTTTTCTGACCACAATGGCATGAAACTAAAAATAAATAAAAGGAAGAAACCTGGAAAATTTACAAATATGTGGAAATTAAACTACACACAAATGAATCAGAAGGGAAATAAAAAATATATATATATTGGCCCCAGCTGGTTTGGCTCTGTGGATAGAGCATTGGCCTGCGGACTGAAGGGTCCCAGGTTCAATTCTGGTTAAGGGCATATGCCCAGGTTGTAGGCTCAATCTCCAGTGGTGGGCATGCAGGAGGCAGCCCATCAATGATTCGCTTTAATCATTGATGTTTCTATCTCTCTCCCTCTCTCTCCCTCTCCCTTCCTCTCTGAAATAAATAAATAAATAAATAAATAAATAAATAAATAATAAAATCATATATATATTGTGAGCCCTGGCCTGCATTGCTTGGTGGTTAGAGTGTTGGTCTGTGGACCGAAGCATCTCAGGTTCGATTGATGGCCAAGGGTGTGTATCT
Organism: Myotis lucifugus; assembly: GCF_000147115.1. Classification (NCBI taxonomy): domain Eukaryota; kingdom Metazoa; phylum Chordata; class Mammalia; order Chiroptera; family Vespertilionidae; genus Myotis; species Myotis lucifugus. The sequence continues at coordinate 807,631 of NW_005871418.1, read as the reverse complement.
GAGTTGCAGGTTTGGTCCCAGAGCCCCTCCGGTGTGCTTTCCGGAGGCAACCAAACAATGTTTCTCTCTCACATAGATGTTTCTCTCCCCACTTCCCCACTTCCTCCTACTCTCTAAAAAATAAATGGAAAGAATATCCTCAGGTGAGGATTAACAAAACCAATAAAAAGTATTGTGAGACAAGTGAAAATAGAAGCACAACATACTAAAACCTATAGAATGAAGCAAAAGTAGTCCAAGAGAGATTCTATAGGATAAATATCTACATTAAGAATAAAGAAAAATCTCAAATAAACAAACTAACCATACACTCCAAGAAACTAAAAAAGCAAAACCAAACTAAGCCCCAGGTTAGCAACAAGAAAGCAGTAATAAAGATCAGAATAGAAATAAACTAGGGAATAGAACAATAAAAAAATCAATGAGTCTAAGAGGTTTTTTGTTTTGTTTTGTTTTTTAAGATAAGCAAAATTGACATACTTTTAACTACATTAATTACACAAAAAAGGAGAGAGATGACCCAAGTAATAAAATTATGAACAAAAGAAAAAATATTACCACTGATATTATAGAAATACAAAAGATCATAAGAGACTACTACATATAATTACACACCAAGAAATTAGATAAGTCAGAAGAAATGGATAAATTCCTAGGAACAAACAACAAGGCTGAATCACGAAGTAATAGAAAATCTGAACAGGCAAGGGAATCAAACCAGTAATAAAAAAATCTCTCAATAAATAAAAGCCCAGGACCAGATTGCTTTACTGGTGAATTCTACATAACATTTAAAGAAAAATATTAATACCAATCCTTCTCAAACTATTCCAAAAATTGAAGAGGATGAAACACTTTCAAACTCAATTTATAAGACTAGTTGACCTTGATGCTGAAGCTAGACCAGGACACTACTAAGAAAATGAAATCACAATGTTCCTCATGAAAATAGGTGCAGTTTCCTTAACAAAATACTAGCAAACTAAATTCAAGAGCACCTGGGAATGATTATACACCCTGAAGAGGTAAGATTCATACCTAGGATGTAAAGATGTTTCCACATATGCAAACCAATAATTTCACAGACCATATTAACAGAATGGAAGATGAAAACCATGTGATCATTTCAGTAGACACATGAAAGTCATATGACAAAATTCAACATCATTTATGATAAAAATAGAAGGAACATACTTCAAAATAATAAAGAACATATATATCAGCTAACATTACATTAAATGGTGAAAAGTTAAAAGCCTTTTCTCTAATATAAGAAATATATAGGGATACCAGCTCTCACAATTTTTATTGAACATAGTACTGGAATTCCTAGCCAGAGCAATTAGAAATAAGAAAAAGAAATAAAAGGCATCAAATCTGAAGAAAGGAGTACAACTGTTTTTTTTGAAGATTGCATGATATTACATATAGAAAACCCTAAATATTTCAATAAAAAATCTGTTAGAACTAAAAAATGAATTTAATAAAGTTACAGGATACAAAAATCAATGAACAAAAGTTAGCTGTGTTTTTATGTATTGATAAAAAAGTATCTGAAAAAGAAATTTAAAAAGCAAATTCATTTAGAATAGCATCAAAAACATTAAAACACCTAGGAATAAATTTAACCTAGGATATGAAAGCACAGTACACCCAAAACTGTAAGACATTGCTGAAAACAATTGCAGACAACACAGATAAATGTAAAGATATCCCATATTTTTATATTGGGACAATATTGTAAAATTGTTTCCATATTACCCAAAGTGATCTATGCAATTCACATGGAAATTCCAATGACATTTTTCATAGAAATTAAAAAAAAAAGAGTATCCTAAAACTTGTGTTGAACTACAAAAGATCCTGAACAGCTAAGGCAGAGAACAAAGCTGGAGGCATCACATTTCCTTATTTTAAGCTATGTTGCAAAGCTATAGTTATCAAAACAGTATGCATGGTACTAGTATAAAGGCAGGCTTATTTTAGAGAGCCCAGATATAAACTCATGCATATAGGGTAAACTAATGTTTTACAAGGGTTGCAAGAATGTACAATTAAGAAATGATAGTTTCTTCAATAAAACGTGTTAGGAAAATTGGATATCTGAATACAAAAGAATGAAACTATTCCTCTTACACCAGTCACACAAAATAATTGAAATGGATTAAAAACTTAAATGTAGGCCCTGAAAGCCTAATAGTCCTAGAAGAAAACAGTGAAAAACATTTTTTTTTACCTTGGCCTTGGCAGTTATTTCTTATATAAAACATCAGAATCTAAGATAAATAAGTGGGACTATATGTGCACAGCAAAGAAAACAATCAGTAAATTGAGAAGGCAAACTACAGAAAATATTTGCAAACCTTGTTATAGTTGATAAGTGGTTAATATCCAAAATATATAAAGCACTTATAATTCCATAGCAAAAGAGCAAATAGTCCAATTTTAAAATGGCCAAAAAACATTTAAATGGCCAAATGGTATTAAAAATGGGCTCAATATTACTAATCATCAAGGAAAGGCAAATCAAAACCATAGGGAGATGTGAACTGACACTAATTGGATGAAAAGAAAAAACAACTAAAGATAACAAATGTTGGTAAGGATGTGGAGAAAAAAAAGACCACTTTTATGTTGGTGGAGATGCAAATTGGTACAATATTATGACAAACAATATGATGGTTCTTCAAAAAATTAAAAATAGAATTACCTTATTTCCCTTTGGATATGTGTATATCTGAATGAAATAAAATCATTATCTTAAAGAGATATCTGTACATCTGTATTCATTGCAGCATTATTCACAGTAGCCAGTAAGTTGAAGAGATGCTGGTTAATGGGTACAAGCTCTCAGTTATGGAAATAATCAATTCTTGGGATATAATATACAGAATGGTGATATAGTTAGTGTTTCTGAATTATGTACTGTTGTTGTTAGGGGCACCAACTTGCTGAGTAGTCAGAAATTTGTGTATAACTAATATATATATATATATATATATATATATATATATATATATATATATTCGTTTTTATTTCATTTTATTTTTCTCATCACCATTTATCCCCTCTATGCTTTCTTCAAACACTCCCTCCCCTCTGCAATCACACACTGTTGTCAATGTCCATGAGTTCTCTTACTTTTTTTTCTCTCAATCCCTCCACCCATCCCCAACAAACACCCTCCACATCAGAGCTGTCTGCCTGCTCTTTATCTATGAATTTGTCTTTATTTTGCTTGGTAGTTCAGTTTGTTCATTAAATTACACATATGAGTGAACTCATATGATACTTGTCTTTCTCTGACTGGCTTATTTCACCTAGCATAATATTCTCCAGGTTGCTGAGAGTAGACTTAAGCATTCTCAACAACAACAACAAGGACCAAAAAGAAGTTTCTGGTCAAGATGGCTATGTAGGTAAAACACGGTACTTGCATCCTCTCTCAACCACATCAAAATTACAACTAAACAGAGAACAACCATCATTCAGAACCACCTGAAATCTAGCTGAATAGAATACTACGCCTAAGGGTATAAAGAAAATGCCACATCAAGACTTGTAGGAGGGGTGGAGACATGGAACAGGCTGCTCCCAAACACACTTGTGGTTAAAATGAGGAGAAACACCTTAGCTGTGGAAATCCTTCCTGAATAGTGAGTACTGAGATGGTTTCAGCCCCACACCAGGGCCCCTAGTACAGGGTTCCTGGAAAGAAGTCCCCCAAATGTCTGGCTGTGAAACTCAGTGGGGACTGTGTCTGAATGAGATTCAGGCTTCTGGAATCCCAGGTGTTTCTCTTAAAGGGTCCACACATGGTCTTATTCACCAAGGGATCCACTTACTCTGAGCTCCAGTGCTGAGCCAGCAGCCTGAAAGGTGCCAGGGACATAAGGGCAGGAACTGAAAAGTCTGGCATCAGGGCAAGGGCTGGAGAGACAGCATTAACCCAGACAGAAGTGTTGGCAGAGGCCATTGTTGCTTGCTGAGCCCTTCCCCCAAAGAGCCAGCAGACAGGCATCATATATAAGTCTCATCAACCTGACTAACACTGTTCACCCTGCCCTGGTGATTCCCTGACAGCCAACTTTACCCAAGTTCCAGGCCCACCCAAGCCATTTCCAGTGGCTTTTCTATGCAAATGGTCTATATTAGCTCATACTTTGACTTTCCTAAAATCTCTTAAACAAGCAGCATCTAACATTGGCATGTCCTGTACCCATTGCTGAGTGGTCTAGCACCATCAACATCTGGTTGTGGCTCACAGCTTGGCCACTCCAGGGCACCTGCAAGCCAAGCACAATAGTAGCCATCTGCAAATCACTTTATAGCTCATGCTAAGTGGGCCTAAGCATGGCACAGGTAGCTGCTGGCCTTGGCTGTATCTCCTGGGAGGCCCAAAGCCAGCACACATGTGGATATCTTCAGACCATGTCCAAGCACCACCCAACCACCTATACAAGTGATACACACAAGGAGGGGAACTCAGCAGGCATTAGAGCCTAACTAAAGTCAGTTCTACTTCAAGGGGTCAGCCCTTGCACAGCAGATCATCCAAGGTGATTGTGCCCAGTCCTCACAGCCAATGATCCTGGTGTACATCCATCCCATTCATGTCCCAACAGCAATCAAGACTCAACTACAAAGGACGGTGTACACAGCCCGTATGGGGAGTCACCTGGAATACCCTGATCAGGTGAGAGACAAGACCACACCACTTGGCCCTACATGAAACCTGCTGCATGAGGCCACTCAACCAAGACCTGGATATACAGCAGCTCCACCTAATACACAGAAATTAACACAGGGAAGCAGCCAAAATAAGGAGGCAAAGATAAATGTTCCAAATGAAAGAAAAAAACAGAATTCCAGAAAAAGAACTAAAAGAAAATGGGGACAAGCAATCTATAAGATGCAGAGTTCAAAGCACTAGTTATAAGAGTGATCAATTAACTTAAGGGAAGAATAGATGAACATAGTGAGAACTTCAACAGAGAGATAGGAAACATAAAAATGGAGATAGAAAACATAAAACACAACCAGTCAGAAACGAAGAAGGAAATCTTACCTTTTGGGACAGCATGGATGGACCTAGAGAGTTTTATGCTAAGTGCAATAAGCCAGTTTGAGAAAGACAAATACCATATAATATGTGAAATCTAATGAACAAAATAAACAAACAAAATAGAAACAGATATAAATACAGAAATCAGACTGACAGTTGTTAGAGAAGAGGAATTTGCGGGGACTGGTTGAGATAAGTGAAAGGATTAAGCAAAAAATAAAATAACAGATTACAATACTTTACAGGAAATTAACAGTAGAGTAGATGAAGCAGAGTCAAATCAAGAATTTAGAATATGGTATAAGGAAGTAGAAAATACCCAATAAGAGTAGCAAAAGGAAAAAATAACCCCCCCCCCCAAAAAAAAAAAAGTGAGGAGAGTTTAAGGAGCCTCTGGGACAACATCAAGCATACCAACATTCTTATCCTGGGAGTGCCAAAAGAAGAAGAAAAAGAGAGCAAAATATTGAAAACCTATTTGAGAACTTCCCTAAGTGGTGAGGGAAATAGAAAAGTCTAGAATCTTAATCATGATCATCTTAATGATTCCACAATTATATGTATATCAACTCATTTTGTACATTTTAAATATATACATTTATATTAGTCAATTATTCCTCAAAAATTAAAATTTAAAACATTTAAAAATTAGAAAGTTATTTTGTTATAGGTATAAAAAGTGATGTGGAAAATATGCTGGATTTTTGGGCAGATAGAGGCTCACATCTTATCTGTGCTCTTTAATGCTTGTACAAGATTGTTAAAACAAACAAACAGAAAACAAAATTAAAAGGACATAATCTGAAACACAGTAGACACTTGATATAATTTCTTTCTCTTTTCCTATTCCTGCTCCATTATTGCCTTACTTTATATATTTGGGAGAAGTATAATAACTGGATAAATCCTTTGCTCTTGTAAATTATGTGATCTAAAAAGTCTTGACACCAAGGATATCTTATCAATTAAGTCTAGTAAATTTATCACACATATCTTTCAGTGACTCATTCTCTGTCAAATTTTTCAGTCATCAAAGGGACCCTATCAATATGCAAATTTAGATCTATTAGTTTCAAGAACTTTTCTTGGATTTCATCTTAAATATTATGAATGTTCTACGTTATATTTCTTGCTTATATTCTATTTCAGCCACTTTTTTCAAAAATCTATTTTATCTTTTATCTCATTAGCATTTTTTTCTGCCTTTCTTCAACTCATTATTAGATTTTCATTTGCATCTATTCTCCCTTGACATTTGTTAAATTTTATTTTCAGATCTGAGATTATTTTTGTCTTTTTTCCTCAATTATTTTTCAGTTTAACCATTTAAAACATTTCTTCCTGTTTGTTATCTAATTTATCTTTTACATTTTAATTTGTGAATTAAGACTTTTCTCATATTTTGAAATGTTTAACTCATTTTGAAGTGTTGACTATTAGGTGTTTATTCATTTGTTTGTTTTTTTAATATATTTTTTGCTTTGTGGTTGTTTTTTGTAATCATATATGAGGAAGTGGGATTTTATCAGCTTCAGATCCTCAATTCTATTTTCCATTTTATTATAATTGTGTTTTGTAGATTTATGCAGTTTTCATGTAGTCATTTGGGAGTTTTTTGATGCTTTATAAGATGGTACTCTCATATTTCTTTACTTTTTTTTTAAAAAGCGATATTTTTTATGATCTCTAATCAGTTGCTTTTGTTTTGTTTTGTTTCAAGCTTGGCCCTCAATTTCCCCTTTCCTTCATTTCTTTCTACTGTACATGACATAATAACGTAAAAGTCCTTTGTTTGCTAGATGTGCTTAAGTAGTATCTCAAATGCTCCTTTTGAACTGTATCACTTATACTTTGCAGCAACTATATGAGATATGTATTTTCACTAATCCTTAGTTTACAGTTACAGATAAAAAAAGAAACCAAGTTACAGAGAGATGAAGCAACTGAGTGCCTATAGCTAGCAACTGATACAGACAAGTTTGGGTAGCCTGCTTTCAAAGCCTGAACTCAAATCTGGCAATTGGTGTGTTGCATAAGGCTAGTGCATTTCCTTAATTTGAAGATTAGAAGAAATATAATACATACTGTATCCTATGCTCAAAAATGTCAGATGCTTGCCTGATAATATATTAGCTAAATGAGATGTCTGCTTTTAATTAGGAGGGAAATAGTATGCTATAGTTTGTACATTACATAATTACAATTCTATAGTATCAATAATTTTGAAAATTAATTTGTACTTAATGATATATATCCAAATTTTAATTATACTTTGTAGAGGGAGAGGGATTAATACAGAATTCATTAATAGGAAATTGCATTGATTGCTTTTATTTTTATTTTTTTTTTGTTCATCAGATTTTTTATTCACTTGATTTTTAGATTCACTTGTTGATAGATATGTATTTGTTGTCTATAATTTTTACCTTTACTTTTTTCTTCTTCTTCCTCTTCTTCTTAAAGAATACCTTTCAGCATTTCATATAATACTGGTTTGGTGGTGATGAACTCCTTTAGCTTTTTCTTATCTGTGAAGCTCTTTATCTGACCTTCAATTCTGAATGATAGCTTTTCTGGGTAGACTAATCTTGGTCATAGGTTCTTGCTATTCATCACTTTGAATATTTCTTGCCACTCCCTTCTGGCCTGCATAGTTTCTGTTGAGAAATCAGCTGACAATCATATGGGTACTCCCTTGTAGGTAACTGACTATTTTTCTCTTGCTGCTTTTAAGATTCTCTCTTTGTATTTAGTCCTTGGCATTTTAATTATGATGTGTCTTGGTGTGGTCCTCTTTGGATTCCTTCTGTTTGGGGTTCTCTGCGCTTCCTGGACTTGTAAGTCTATTTCTTTCACCAGGTAGGGGAAGTTTTCTGTCATTATTTCTCCAAATAGGTTTTCAATATCTTGCTCTCTCTCTTCTTCTGGCACCCCCATAATTCGGATGTTGGTACACTTGAAGTTGTCCCAGAGGCTCCCTACACTATCTTCATATTTTTGGATTCTTTTTTCTGTTTGCTTTTCTGATTGGGTGTTTTTTACTGCTCCGTACTTCAAATCTTTAACTTCATTCTTGCGATCCTCTAGTCTGCTGTTGGATCTCTGTATAATATTCTTTATTTCAGTCAGTGTATGCTTAATTTCTAGTTGGTCCTTTTTCATATCGTCAGTGTATGCTTAATTTCTAGTTGGTCCTTTTTCATATCCTCGAGGGTCTCACTAGACTTAATGAGGGTCTTACTTAATTTATCTGTAGTTTCTAAAAAATTCTTGAAAAACCTTAAAACCGTGGTTTTGAATTCTATATCCAGTAGTTTGCTTTCCTCCATTTCTGTCATTTGTGACCTGTTTCTTTGTCCCCGCATTTTGGCTGCTTTCCTGTGTTGATAGAGTGGTTTTCTGTGCTAGGTGTCCTATAGGGCCCAGTGGCTCAGCCTCCCCAGTTACCTGAGGTGGACACTCTTGGTGAACCCCTTTGTGAGCTGTGTGCACAGTCTTGTTGTAGTTAAGCCTTGATTGTAGTTGGTATCACTAGGAGGAATTGACCTCCAGGCCAATTGGCTGTGAGATTCAGCTGTTTCTATGATGGGAGAACTTCTGTGCTGGAGACACACTTATGGGGCAAGGCTTATTTCAGTGGGGCTTTGGTGCTCACTGAGTCTGCCCCTGAGTGTGTCCCTTATGGATCTGAGGAGTTGTAATCTGGATGGTCCCACTCTGACCACTGGATACACTGGCACTTGAATCTCTAAGGAGATGCTAATTTAACCTCTGCCTGAGGCTACCCAGCAGGAGCTATGGAGAGATTTGCAGATCACTCTTCTTTTTTGGGGGTTTGGAGGTTCCCAGATGAGGCTCAGCTGTGAAGCAATGCAAGCTGCTGTTGGGGCCTTGGGCCTTCTTTTGGATGTTCTGGGTCTCTCTGACACAGCTGCAGTTTGTTAGGTAATTTTAGATTGCAAAGGGCCAGGTCATTCATATGCAAAAGCCTCAGCGCACAGCTTGGGTGGGGCGGGGGTCTCAGGGAATCAACAGGGTGGAGCAAACAGCTATGGCTGATCCTCAGCCCTGCCCTAAGAGGTCCCAGGTCTCAGTGGCCCACAGTAATCGCTGCAAGCACCTTTGAGAGAAAGCCGCCCTCGAGTTCTGCCCGCTGCCAGACAGTCCAGTTTCTCCCTGTATGAGTCTGGGTCCCCAGAGACTCGCCCAGAACTGGAGTCAGGACTGTCGGGAGCTTGTGTCTCCCTCCTGATTGAAAAAGACAACCACATCCTCAGTTGCCAGCCCTTTCAGCGCACACCTCCGTACCTCTGCACTTTACTTCCGCACCTCCTCTGAGTCTCAGTGTGCTTTTCTCTTTCCTTCTAGTTGTAGAATTTCCACTCAGCCAGCCTTCCTGTGGTTCTGGATGATGTCCGTTTTGTCTTTTAGTTGTATTTTTGAAGTGGTTGTGGGAGGCAGTAATTTCAGATGTTTACCTATGCCGCCATCTTGGTTTCTCTCCATTGATTGCTTCTAATATAAACTTAGATCATCTCTACATGATTGAGTAACATTATTGCTTTATTTGATGCAAGATACTTATGATCTAACAAGAAATGATCAGTGGGGAATTACACCTTCACCTTCACCTGATGAATTTACGTAACAGAAGTAATCATAACTGTCATGGACCACTATAAGTGTATGTATTCTTGGCTACACAATGCAAATTGCATGAACATCTGCCCAGGCCAGGTGTTTGTGATATCATCTGGGTCAGAAATCACAGGGAACCTGAGAGACTCAGTTGATACTGGCTCATGATCAAAACGCTGTTCATTAGTAGTAGTGTTATTATGAATCGATTTTGTCACAAATCTGACCTAAAATTTATTTGAAACAAAATTATAATGTCCCACATGTGAATACTAACTATTAAAAATTAAAGAACATAAAAGATAATCAGAAAGCAAATTTTGTTTCAATCAGTCTCACTGCATTTGCAATCACCTTACAGTCATCTGTGTGCAATAGAGACAGATCCTGGTCTGAGGAGAAAAGGTTATGGAATAGATTTCTGCATTCTGAAGAGTCTTCATTCCTGCAGAGAAGCAAGATCACTGGGAAGAAATCTTGCCTTTTATTCCTGCTCTTTTCTTATTGTGCAGGTGATATTTACTATAGGTTAGTTGATAGAAACTGGGCAATAAATAAGGTTCTGAGATTTTATCTGCAGAACCAATAAGAGCAGTTTTAAAATACTCCCATGAACTTAGTAAAGTCAAAATAACAGAGGATAATCTTTTTTTTATTTTTAAATATATTTTTATTGATTTCAGAGAGGAAGGGAGAGGGAGAGAAAGAAAGAAACATCAGTGAAGAGAATCACTGATTGGCTGCCTCCTGCACGCCCCACACTGGGGTTCGGGCCTGCAACCAGGGCATGTGCCCTTGACTGGAATCGAACCTGGGACTCTTCAGTCCATAGGCTGACACTCTATCCACTGAGCCAAACCAGCTGGGGTACAGAGGATAATCTTCAGTCCACATTTACCTAAATTGGACCTACAGTTTCAAGGACACATGTAAAAAGTTATTCTTTACACTCTTAGAGTTTTTTCTGCATTTTATCGGGAATAAATATTTGTTTAAAACTTCTGGTATTAAAGGTTTTGTTATTTTAAATGGAGTTTCCACTTCAGATCCCATGTAGAATCTGTGCCTACATTTCCCTGTCTTTGGCCACATGTTTGATGAAAACTTCAGACTCTTTTGTAGGAATTTCCTCTTAAAGAAATCATGCCTTTCCATCTGTCATCTTGTTTTGTCATCTTTAAAGATATGCCAATTATTTGTTCCAAGTTAATCTGAAGTGCAATTATTCTAATAACCAAACAGGAAAATAAATGACAATTAAAGGAGAAAAAGAGCTGAAAATAAACTTCTTTTATTAAAAGCATAGATTTAGAAATGATTTTCTCTTAATTACATTTCTTAATCTAACTACTAAAATGGATACAGTAATTCTGCATGATGGAAGAATAAATAATTTGAGCAAACAGATAACATAAATATAATAATAATAATAATAATAATACAAAATTGTCCCTCAAGATATTTGTGTTCACCTACTGCCTTGGACCATTCAATTTCAAGGCCTTGCTGACTCTTTAACTCCCTGGACCCCACCCCCATCTACCCCCTGCCAAGCTGAGAGCTGTCAGCAGCAGTGTAAGTCAGGGTGTGGAGATTCAGTGAGTTATTTGCCCTGGGCACTCACACACATAATTATTGTTTGAGGAAGTCAGGTCTAGTTCCCATATCCCTGCACTCTCAGCCTACTTCTTTTTACTCAACTTACTAAGGAAGCAAAATAATTAGATCCATTAAGACATTAAGTCAATGACATTCAAAAAACTGTAAAAGAATTCAGTTATTACATCAGCCTGAATGTTGCCAATATCTTTAATCAAACATCAGTGTGTAGAAATAGCTAGGAGCAGCAGCATACTGAAAGTGGGCACTGATCTCATGTCACCCTGCTATCCCTGAACCATGAGGAGCCTACCTGACAGGGCTCAGCCCTTTTGTTTTAAAACAATGTGTATAGTTGTTCTTTTCTGATTTTAGAAAAACTGTGTACCCATTAAGGAAAACATGAAAAATGGAGAAAATTTTAAAAGCAAATAAATTACTCCTAATCTCAAAACCTCTAATAACAGCATACTAAAAGACCAACTTTTTAATGTATTGACCCATAAGATCTTTGAGTGCACATGCACACATATGTGTGTGTGAATATATATGTCTTATAAAATAAAAATATGCACTCCCAAAGGGGAAATAAATAAATCATTTTCAACTTTCCCATCTAAATTTTTAAGGGCCATTCTTCCACTGGACAATTATATCACTAAATGTAAATAGAAAGTATTTTACCAACCTATTGTCTGAACAAGCCAAAGCTAATTACAGTATTACACATTGTACTCTGTAAAAAGCTTGATATATTCATAGATCAAAACATGTAACAAAACACCTGGGTTGCTATAGAAATGTCTAAATTATATCAAAATTTTAAAAACTAACACTAAATGCATTTGTTTTATAAGTATGCTAAAGGCTTAACCATAGCTTAACACCCACAAACATGTCTTTCATCTTTTGTGGAACAAATATAGGTGTAAGATAGATACATTTTCCAATCTCATATCTTTTGTTTTTCTGATGCATTCTCCCTACTGATATATTTCCTCAATTTAGAATTATCAGTGAAAAAGTTATATTCTTCAAACTTTTCAAATGTGGCTTGCCAGACTGATAATGCAAAGTGTATGTGTGTGTGTATAATATGTAATATGTGTACATGTGCATTTGTGTATATATAAATATACATGCATGTATAAATATATATGTAAGTACATATTTACATTTATAAACATATAGAGACATGATGTGTGCACACATGTGTTTGTTTATTAATATTTGGTTCTTATCTCTTCTGTTGTTGTTAATCCTCACCCAAAGATATTTTTCCATTGATTTTTAGAGAGAGTAGAAGGTAAAGGGAGAGACAGAGAGAGAGAAACATCAATGTGAGAGAGACACATCAATCGGTTGCCTCCTGCAGGCATCCTGACCAGTGCTGGAGATGGAGCCTGCAACCAAGGTATGTGCACTTGACCAGAATCAAACCCAAGACCCTTCAGGCTGATGTTCTATCCACTGAGCAAAACCAGCTAGGGCTGTTTCTTCCAACCTTCTGTATTTGTGAACATAGTGCTAGCCTGAAAATTCTTATAGTGTTTTTGGGACAGAATCAAGGTCAGCTGACCTAAATAAGAGCCACTGTACTGGTTTATTTTTGTTTTGTTTTGTTTTTAATTGTCTGAGGGTTTGAAGACTCTATTTCTCTAGGGACCTAGGACCTTAGCATTGGTTGGGGTTGTTGGTTTGATAGTCATTAAGAAAACATTCAATTATTGAGACCAAAGTTTACCATTGTTATTCTGCTTCTTTCAACTATCTTTGAAAAGCTTTGGGGGTGCCTTTGGGTCTTATGGGAAATGACTGACTTGTATTAGCCATGACTATTTTGTGTTGTCATTGGCAGGAAAGAGAGTGAAGAATGGAGTGGATCAAAAATGTCATCTCTAATAACAACATACTAAAAGTAGACTGATTATTGCCTAAGCGATGTCTAAATGCTGTGTTAGAGTCCTAAAAAGATGCTGGTATTAGACTCATGGCCCTTTGGGAGGTACATTAAGCAAAATGTGTTGACCAGATTCCTAAGAAAGCAGAAATGTTAGAATGCTGAAATCATATTCAGGGTAGAGAGTGAGAAAACGTATTAGTAGGAATGGGAAATAGACCAGTTGTCAAATGTAGCGGAGTCATATTCATGAGCAGAACTATAAAACGTGAAGGTTTGTATGTTCTTACTGCTGAAGTACTAGCCCTGCCTGACATACAGACTGCAGGAAGCCCCGGCTCATGGGATTTTTAAGCTTCTGAATTTACAGTGTGATACTCATCTTTTTATTGCTCTCTATATATCTTATAACAACCCCTCTCTTTAGCTAGTCTTGTCTCTACACCATGAACCATTAAAGTTTAATTAAAGCTATATCCTTTCTAAGTACAATTCATGCCAGGTAACATGATTTTCTTGAGTTATTGTAAGCTAAATTAGTTACCAGCCAATCACACAATTCAGGGACCTGGAAATCATACTTAACATTTTCTCTTCACCGACTCCCTCCTTTCCTCTGTCTCCATTACACTTCCCTGCCCTGCCACCTGATTCTCAGGATTAATTAACCCTCTTCCTCCTTTAAAGTACTTTCTCACCAGAGTGATATCTCTTCCCCAAGCTATTCTGAGATCCTGGGAACTATTTCTCTCCCACTGATACCCTTTTCTTGTCATCCTTCATATTTTATCTAGGGTAATTGATATGAGACATAAATATGACTACTTGCTCTTCTTATGATGAAAGCCTTGCCATAAGCTTCTTGCCCTTACATAAGTTCTCTGTGAGTTGCTTTTCTCTACCTCTCCAGCTTTGCCTCCTCCAACACTTCCTGCCCCATTGCTGTTGATTCAAATGCCCACCCCATCTTGAATTGCTTGTGGACCTCCGGCTTGTTCTCCAACACTTAATTAAATGGACATTGTCTTCAGGAAGACTTTCTTAAACACGTTGATTGGACCCTCCTCTGAGCTTCCATATGCTACTTGCAAGGTAGCACATATTAATTTTCACTGAGTAAATATCTCAATTGTTTGTCTTTGCAACAAGCTGTAAGCTTGTGGATCATGAGGACTGCTTACATTATACCTGGAACAGTGCCTGGGAAATGCCAGTGATGAATACATCTTTATCCAATAAACTTATCACTGACGCTGCAGTTCCTTAGATTTAAATGACCTCCACAGCCCTCTCAGTGTCCACATGATCTTCGTCTTCTCTGCAGCAGGATTGTCAATGGCAGCTCACTTACCTGCTTGCCTGCTGTGCGCAAACTTGTGTGGCTGGCACTGTGCCTCAGAGAGGCTTAGAAAGAGCCCCTGTAGAATAAATGGAACTCCTTCATGCTTTTCCTGAGAGCGGGTTTTGCTAAAATCCTCTCTTCCCCCTTCAGTTTTATTTTAAGGAGAATCAACTTCACCTCCTGTAACTGATTATGCTTCTAGAAGCACTCTTCAGTTGGTGCTTGCTATGTTTGTTCTGCGGGAAGAAATTCTGCTCTTTTAGAAAAATGTGTTTTGATATAATAGAAGTAGCTGAATAGCCAGGACAGACTGTAGAGAAACAAGAGGCACATCAGGGATCAGACTGCATAGTCACACATGGGGTAAAAACACAAACGAAGGAATGACTAAATAAATAAATATCCCTTGCTCTTACTTTACTATATTTATTTTTGTAAAATATATCTTTAAAGTTCATCATAAGGAAATGAAAGTTAGGTACTGTTTTAGAGTTTCATCTTTTTATTTTAATTTTTATTGGATTTATTAGGGTGACATTGGCTTATAAAATTATATAGGCTTCAGGTGTACAATTCTATAATACATCATCTGTATATTGTATTGTGTGTTCACTACCCAAAGTCAAGTCTCCTTTTATTACCATTTATCCCCACTTTAATCTCTTCTACCTCCGCTCAACCCTTTTCCCTCTGGTAATCACTAAACTGTTGTCCGTGTCTCTCTACATATTTTTTTGCTTAATCCCTTCACCTTTTTTACACAGCCTTCCAGGCCCCCTCCCATCTGAGAGCTATCAGTGGGTTCTCTGTATCTGAGTCTGTTTCTATTTTGTTTGTTTGTTTTGTTCATTATATTCTACATAAAACTAAAATCATATTGTATTTGTCTTTCTCTGACTGGCTTATTTCACTAGCATTATAGTCTCCATGACCATCCATGCTATCGCAAAAGGTAAGATCCCCTTCTTTTATATGGCCAAATAGTATTCCATTGTATAAATATACCATGGCTTTTTTACCCACTCATCTATTGATGGACAATTGGGCTACTTCAAATTTTGACTATTGTAAATAACGCTGCAAATTTACAGTGAACCACAGAAAGCCTGGAATTAGCCACAGCAATCTTGAGAAAGAAGAACAAAGTTGGGGGAATCATGCTACCTGTTTTTAAACTATACTAAAGGCCATCCTAATCAAAAGAGCATGATACTGGCATTAAAAAAAAGATATATTGGTCAATTGAATAGAATTGAGAGCCCAGAAATGAACCCATGCCTTTATGGTCAATTAATATTCGAGAAAGGAGGCAAGAACATGTAGTAGGGTAAAGATAGTCTATTAAATAAATGGTGTTGGAAAAATTGAACAGATAGGTGAAAAGAAATGAAACTAGACCAACCTCTTATACCACACACATAAATAAACTCAAAATGGATTAAAGACTTAAATGTAAGACTCAAAACCATAAAAATCTTAAAAGAAAACATAGGTAGTAAATTCTCAGACATTTCTCTCAGCAATATTTTTTCTCGTCTGTCTCCTCGGGCAAAGGAAATAAAAGAAAAAATAAATAAATGAATGAGATGCATCAAACTAAAAAGTTTTTTTTCACAGATAAGGAAACCATCAAGAAAATGAAAAGACAACCCATTGGAAAACACATTCCACAAGGATGTATCTGGTAAAGGGTTAATATCCAAAATTTATAAAGAACTTATACAACTCAACACTGGGAAAAAAAAGGAAAAACAATCCAATTAAAAATAGGCAAATGTCTTGAATAGAGTTTCATCTTGAAAAGGATTTCAAGTGAGGTGTCAGTGCCCAGGGAGGCATTTCCCAGGCACCACCATTAGTGTCAAGTGAAGCAGCCGTGGGCTCCTTTACTTCTTACAGTCCTTGTTCCTACAAGATCAAAAGTAGGTTTTCTTTGCATATCAGTCTTCGAAACATAAAGTTGACTTGTCATTATGCATTTATTTATACTTCTATTGTGGTTATTATACATTGTTACAAATATAGGAGATCCTGGACATGCATCCCTTGCCTATTAGAAAGCATGATAAAGAATAAATGATAAAATAAAATTAACAGTTTTGAAATGTCAACTCTGTGGCTGAATTCAATGTGTTTTCAGAACTGCCTAAAACAGAATTTTAGGCCTCAGTAGTACAAGATCTTATCCTCACAATTATCCATTGTTGATGATTGCTGTGGGCAGAATACTGGCTCCCCAAAATGTCCACATACTCAACTCCAGAACCTGTGAATATGTTGCAATGCAGGGCCAAAAGGAATTGAGATTGCAAATCAGTTGAATTTAAAGCAGGGTGATTATATTGGATTATCCTGAAGCGATCCCAGATTACCCAGGTGAATCTAATTTAATCACATTGGGCCTTTAAAATCAGAAGAAGGCAGAAAAGTAATTCAAAGTGATGTTACACAGATGGAGGAAGGACATGAGCCAGAGAATGCAGGCTTTGAAGCTTCTTGAAGCAGGTGATCTCCTCAGCTGAAAGACAGCAAGCAAAGAGCTGAATTCTTCCAGCAACTTGAGTCACAAGGGAATGGATTCTTTGTGGAGCCTCCAGAAAAACTCCCTGCTCACACCTTGATTTTATTCTGGTGAAACTCATGTCAGACATCTGACCCCCTGAACTGTAAGATAATAAATTTGTGTTGTTTCAAGCCAGTATGTTTGTGACAAGTGGATATTGCAGCATGGATAATAGTACAATGATCTTTCAAAGACATTGATCACCTTAACCTTGATAGGGTCAAAAATGCCTTAAGGAAAATTGCAATTTAATTATCAAGAAAGATATAAATACATGGAAATGTTAACAGTGATGAAAGAACAAGACAATATTTTGAGACAGTAATTACTTTAGTGTCATATAGCAGGGCATGATAAATTGCCAAATGAATTCTGCTACGTTTTTAGCAGCATCTCAATGAAGAGTTCAAAAGAAATGAGTTTCAAGCTCATGACCTCAAGTATACACTAGAGGCTAAGCACAGAGTTGGTAGATAACCTAATAAACATTGCTTTATTTTATGTGAACTGGCATCATATAATTACCTTGAACATTTTATAACACTGAATGTAGGAATTCAGAGCAGTCAGTTGAATCTTTCAAGAAAATATTGAGGAGACAATAGGAACTAAGAATTAATTGATGTCTAGGTAGGATTAATTCGGAAAGGGAAGAGAGAGAGAGGCTTTCCAGAGAGTATATATATATATATATACATACATACACACACACACACACACACACACACACACACACATATATATATCAGTGTTTCAAAGTGGACAATGTCTGCATTACCTCATGAGACGTTAAGGATAATATACATTTGCTGAAGACCACCCACACAATCTGAGTGGCTCCACCCACTCCCAAGTGCACACACAATCTCACACACACACATCTCCCTCACCCAAGCCATCAGCAGTGCACAGTTTCTGAAAATAAGTCAGAATGCAGAGTAGTCTCCCATGCACCTTCCATGACCCAACAGAGGTAGAGCCTGAATTGTAAATTTAGGGAAAGGATCTACTAGTGTTTTGGTTTCTAACTCATTTCAAGTTGGAACCCAAAAAGGATCAGGAGAGATCCCCAGGTGATGCTACCCTTCCAGTCAGAGGTGAGAGGACTAAAGAAATAAGGAGGTTTTATGATGGACAAGCATAGTTCTCAGAACAGCCCCCGATCTCCTTCTGCCCCAACAGGGATGATGAGTGAGGCAGTGGAGGAGCCCCAAGTGTCAGAAATTGTCCCTGATGATGCCCCTACTTCCAGACTTCCAGACCTAAAGGAGTTGGTCCAGATGCAGACACTGCATCCCCTGCCCCTTCTGACCTGGACACCCAGAAAGCCAAGATTCTGGGGAGCAGGTGACCCAAGAAAGCCATGCAGGGGGATGAAAAGAGTGTAATTTTTAAAAATCAGAAAACATGGATGAAACTCTTGTCTATTTCAATGCTTATTAACAATGGGACTTCATGTCAATCACCAAACCACTCTGGGCTTTAGTTTTTTTCATTTGTAACATGCCTCTCTCAGAGTAAACATTCATGTACTGTTTGCAAATGTTAATGGCATCTTTATTGTACATCTTCAGTGAAATTTAAAGTGCTATAAAATATTAGTACTGTTGTAGTTATTATTGTATTAGTTCTCTAGGGCTGTCATGACAAAGTAACCCAGGCGGGGTGACTTAAACAACAGAAATTGATGTAACAGTTCTGAAGGCTCGAAATCCCAGATCAAGTTCCTGGCAGGATTGTTTCTTCTGAAGCCTCTCTTTGTGGCTTGTAATGGTCATCTTCTCCCTGTATCTTCACATGGTCTTTCCTCTGTGCCGATCTGTATCCGTATTTCCTCTCCATTAACAAGTCACTGGTCATACGGGATTAGGATCTGCCCCTTGACTTCATTTGACTGATTTACCTCTTTAAAGACCCTGTCACCAAATACTGTCCCATTAGGAGGTACTGGGGGTCAGAACTTCAACATATGGAATTTAGGCCGGGGTGATACAATCATAATAATTGTTATTTTGTGGTTGTGACAATGATGATGACCATGATGATTGATGCCAGGTCAGCGGTTGAATTATATTTTTTGTACTATGTGAGCTTCATCTATAAAAATAGTGAATGCCTATTTCAGGTCCCTTTGAGCCTCAGGGTCACAAAGTCACTACTTCTCAGGGACAACAAAAGCTGGCAGTGTTGCTCCAGTGCATCCCTTTGCTCGGATAGCCATTGAAGCCAGAGTCTTGGCCTCTGTGGGCTTTGTCACCTTTAACATGAAAACTGTCCTCAAATATGGCCCCATTCATACTACATAAGGGCATCCAGGTTAATTATAGCAATTGACTCCAATGACGAAAGAAGTATGGAAAGTAGCAACTTTTTTTACAGCAATTCTAAATTCCCTTCTTGGAAAAAAAATAAAAACACTGGTATAATTGTCATACAGAACTGTCATTTAGGCACAGAGACTGCAATGATTAATTTAGGGTGAAGGGCTGCATGGAGATTCCCAGAAATACCATTTACACTCAGCCCTCAGCCAAGCAAACAAATGGGCAGTGAACAACAGCTAACCCAGGGAAAACTGAGCAAGGAGGAGTAGCCACCAGAAAAAGCAATTCAAGGAAACCTGTATATGCAAAACCAGGATCTGAGATGCTGATCATTAGGCCAGTTTTAGAGGTCCTTTTAATTTGATTTGGGGAGAAATGTCCCACAAGGATTTGGGGATTTTTCAGACCTAAGATGTTGACATAAAAAGTAAAGTTGGATTTTACTAGATTAGCTGCTCCTGTGGTATCAGTCCATCAAGACTCCTAATAACCAAAGCAGTGGCTTTCCAACTTTAATGTTTTTAAGACTTATCTGGAAATCTTGTTGAAATGGCCCAGGCCAAGGAGATTCTGATTTATCCAGTCATGAGTAGGACACAGAAACCTACATTGCATCAAGCTTTTCTTCCCTGAGATATCTGTTTATTTTTCTCACAAACACATATAGTGTTTATTACATGCCAGACACTGATTTAGGCATTTTATAAAAGCTCACTTCCTTAAAGTCACAAAACACATTTTGTTATCTGTGTGTTACAAGAGAGAAGTGGAGATAGAGTTGTTTTTAAGAACATGGCACTAGTAAATGGTAGGGCTGGGATTTGAACCCAGGCAGTTTTGTTTCAGAGTCTACCCACTTAGCTACAATGTTATGCTGCCACCACATTTTCATGCCAATTTTTCAGCAGTCACACTTTGAGAAACACTCCGAAAGAATGTTCACACAGATATAACAACTGACACCATAAAACAAATGATTCCTGTCAATCATGTATACTTATTTGGAAAAAAGAAAAACACACACATTTATTGAATGCCTACATCATGTCAGGAGCTCCGATAAGAAGACACATTTAAAAAAATGTTTTGTAAGGGAACTGTTTAAAAGAAAATTCCTAACTTAGTCTCAGCTAATCTCTCTCAACCCCACTGAGTCTCTCTGTGGTACTAACGAGTAACTCAAATGATGTAGAAAATGGAAAGCCAAAGTTTCTCTTTCCATATGCTCAAACTACCGCTGGATAAAAAGCTTGGGTTCCATCCAACCCATGACTTATGAATTTGCCCTAATTTTTTTATTTGGAAATAACTTCAAGCTTACATAGATTTGCAAGAATAAGAATACTACCAATGGCCTTCCCTCATACCTTCTGCACACAGAATCACCCACTATTAATTTTGTTTTACCTCATTAGTTCCTACATTTGTACAGTTATTTCTTCCCTTTTTCTCTCCCCCTCCCATTCCTTGGTTCACTTCTGTCTCATACCCCTGATAAGTGTGCCTGACATAAGGAGTCCTCAATAAATATTTGTTGAACAAACTTTCATTGTGCAGATAAGGAAAATGACTCCAAAGAGGTTGAATTACTTGACCAAAGTCAGATTTCTGGAAAGTGGCAAAGCCAGATGCATATACAGGTAATTGGTTGTAGAGCATAAGTTCGTATACACAGGTCCTCAAATTACATCATTTCCCTAAACAACATCTATAATAATAAAAGCATAATATGCTAATTAAACTAGACAGCCTAATGACCTTCAGACTTCATTCCAGACATTCTTTGTTCTTTGGGACAAAGCTGCCATGGCACGGGCCAAAGCAGAGGTGGTTAAGGGTGATCAGGCAGGCGAGTGGTAGGAGCCAGCAGTGCCAGATTGCGAAAGGGATGGCTGACTGCTGGTTTAGCCAGAAGTCAGACATCCCCCAGGGGGTCCCGGATTGTGAGAGGGTGTAGCCCGGACTGAGGGACACCCCCATGCACGAATTTCGTGCACCGGGCTTTTAGCTTTCCTGAGAGGAAAAAAAAACAAAAACATTCCCAGCTGGGGCCACTTGCCCTTGTGGAGTTTGCAGGTTCTTTCCATGTCTGTGTGGGACTCCGGTTTCCTCCCACATCCCAGAGATCACATGAGGAGGATTGACATTTCTGCATTGTTCCAGTCTGAGTGCATATGAATGTGTGAGTGGCCCTGTGATGGAAGAGTGTCCTTTCCAGGATGGGGTTCCCCCTGGTGCCCAGAGCTTCTGGAGAAGCTCTGGCCACCTGTAATCCTGACCTGGAACAAGCAGGTGGGGAAAGAATATTACTTGTTTTTATTAATCTTTGTTAAATGTGTATATTGCTCACAATTATTGCAATGTTTAATATTAGATTGTTTGGAGTCCTTATTTAGAAATTTTGTGACCAGAAATATGCCATAGGTACTTAGCTTTTGTTTATATCAATTAGCCTGTGGTAAAATTGATTTTGTTATAGTCGTTTTACTTAAAGTCTTTCTGTATATCTAATCACTTGAGAAAAATATTTTAATTGATTTCAGAGAAGAAGGGAAAGGAAGAGAGAGATAGAAACATCAGTGATGAAAGAGAATCATTGATCAGCTGCTTCCTGCACATCCCACACTAGGAATCGAGCCCACAACCCAGGCATGTGCCCTGACCGAGACTCGAACTGTGACCTCCTGGTTCATAGGTCGATGCTCAACCACTGAGCCACGATGGCCAGGCTGTAATCTCCATTTTTATGAATGAGAATTTGAGGCTTAGAAAGCTTTTGTAACTGAACCTATATAGAAAAGAGATTTAAGTACAACTGAAAAATATAATATATGCTTTAGATTTTACATGTTCCAGGCCATGTTCCAAACAAAAAGACTTTTATTAGATTTCTTTGTTGTCAGGACCACAGGAAATTAGTTTCTATTTGTCCCTTTCAGAATCATTTTCACTGAGGACTCTTTCATTGTATTCTAGTTATTTATTTTGCATGACAAAGCCATCTCTAAGGTTACTGGCATAACTCAGCAGGATTGTATTATATGTCAGGGTATTATGGGTCAGGGGGTTTGGTTGAGATTGTTCTCTTCCACTGGACATCAACAGAGATTACCTGATGGTATTCGGTTACGAATGTGCTGGTCTGGAAGGCCTGAGAAGGCCTCTCCTTGCTGCCTTGGAGGAGATAGTCTCTTGTAGGTGGTGCTTAGAATAGAAGGCTGGGAGGCTGGGTTCTGCTGAGACTATTGACAAAATGCCACACATGGCTTTCTCAGGGTAGTTAGATTTCCTACATGGTAGTTCAGAGCTTGGATAGAGTGTTCCAAAAAATATCAAGCTGATAGTGCCTAAGAGTCCAGTAGAAAAACTATCAGCACCACTTCTACTATATTCTAATGGTCAAAGCGGTCTGGGCCAGTTCAGATTCAAGGGATGGAGGTATAGACATCACCTCTCAGTGAGGAAAATGGCACAGAATTTGTGGCCAGACTTAATCTTCACATTCTGTGTATGTCTACTGTATGATGATGAGCATGTTAACATCTGACACATCAATCCGTGCTGCACAGCATAGGGAGGGGGGTAGATGAAATGTGGAGATTGGTAAGCATTAGAAGTTGCTTCTCTTCTGTGAGGAAAAAATATTGTCGTAGGGAAAACAAAGTGAGAAAGTAGATAAAGTTGGTCTTTGCTATTCGCCTAACATTGTTGCTCTTAATCTTGTGTGTGGGAGTGAAGTTTTGGGCAAATATATTGAATAAATGAATTCACCTCCAGAAACCAATCCCTGCCACAGCCCTATCTATAGGTTTCCTAAGTCAATGGTTTCCAAATTGCTGTATCATGCTGACCATTAGCAAGAGTCCTGCTAGTATTTTAAAACTTATTTTTAACTTTATTGAGCCTATTAAAAAAAACATACTGTGTACCATTATAAAGCTTTAATTTCAAGGCTGGAAGTAGGCTAGACAAGCTGTGAGTTGCAGGACCTATGTTTGTGTTGTTGTTTTTTTCCCTCTAGTATAAAACCTAGAACAACATTTCTCAAGTTGCAGTTTATGAAGAAGTAGTGTTCAGCTAGGTTTTAATAAGTATTGTGAAAATAAACAAAATAAAAGGGCTCTCAATATGTTGGGGAATGCTATATAATTAACAACCCTTTTGAAAACTCACAATGTTCATATTAATATATAAAAGTCAAAAAACAAAACAAAACAGTTTTACATACTGGTAGACCATAGCATCATTTTATTATGGATCTTCCATATTTCAGTTGACTAATACATGTTCATGATGTGCCAACTTCTGTGCTCGACCTTGGGACTAGAGCAGTGAACAAACCAGATGCCAGCTCTTTCCTCAGCCACACAATGTAGTGTGAGAGCCAATTATTACCAAGATGACAATTCAAATAAAATAAGTATATCAAAAATGAAAAGCTTATGAACAAAGCCTCTGAGTATTATATAATATTTTAAGATCAAATTTAGCCAGGAGCATGCAACTAGAAGAGAAAAAAAACTGCTCTGGCTGTGTGGCTCAGTTGCTTGAGCATTGTCCCGCTTGCCAAGAGGTTGCTGATCGATTCCCAGTCATGGGGAGTGCAGGAGGCAGCAGATTGATGTTTCTCTCTCTCATCAATTTGCTTTCTCTCTTTCCCTCTCCTTTCCTCTCTAAAATCAACACAAACATTTTTTTAAAGAAAAAACTTATTGGTGTAACACACAGGCTACTTGTAGTTTCAAGAAATAAAATAAGGATATTGTTTTGGAAAATGTTGGGTTACTTATGTTGTTCAATACAATAATAGCTAGACATTGGTGGCTAAAGTTAATTAAAATTGAATGAATGTTCAAATACAGGGCTTCCTTTGCACTAGTCTCATTTCAAATTCTCGGTAGCCACATATCACTCTGACCTCTGTAATGGATAGTGCAGAATAAAACTCTTCCATTTTCACAAAAGCCTCTATTAGACAGCCTTGATCTAGAGCAGGAGTCAACAAATTATGGCCCATTGGCCAAATAAGGCTGTAGCCTGTTTTTGTATGACTTGCAAATTAAGACTATTGTTAACATTTTTAAAAGAAGAGAGACCAAGAGGGAGAAGAAGAGGGAGAGGGGCAGGGAAAGGGGGAGACAGGGAGGAAGGCAAAGAGAGAAGGAGGAAGGCTGAGACTATACATGACCTGTAGAATCTGAAATATTTGCTATCTGAACCTTTGCAGTCAATGTTTG
This sequence comes from Myotis lucifugus, assembly GCF_000147115.1. NCBI lineage: Eukaryota > Metazoa > Chordata > Mammalia > Chiroptera > Vespertilionidae > Myotis > Myotis lucifugus. Next base: position 782,963 of record NW_005871418.1, on the reverse strand, counting down.
CTGATCCAGTTTAGGACCCCTGTCTCTCTTCTTGTGTCTTTCCAAAAATATCATGAACTTGTGTTTCTTGTCTGCTTAAAAAACTATGTTTGACACTACTTGGTGAATAACAAAATACCGTGTCCTCATTCCATGGTATAGAGTTGTTGCTAAGCAGTGACCGTCCAGGCTATGACTGCAAGTTTGACCCTTGTTGCATGCCCTGGCATCTAGTGAGGCTCTGAGAATAGTTCACAGGAATGGGAGATAAGCAAGAGTGATGGGGGTTCATCTGGGTCCAAGGCAGTGGTTACATGATCCCTTACCATCTTTTTTCATCTCTTGACTTTGCCTACCAGTTGGATGATGTCGTGTTTAAGGAAATAAGAGATTTTTTCACCCTGTATAGTAGGATCTGATCAACATTTTAGTTTTATAAAAACATAAACATTAATCTCTATTGTGTCTCATTGACCATATTTATATCAAAATATCCACACTGACAGAGATATAATAGCAATAGGCTTCATACAGAGTGACTATTATATGGGCCTGCTTGCCATAGAAATGAGTAGTGAAGGAAAAAAATAGTCATTTGATGGCTATAGGGGCAGCATGCCAGTTATCAAATTCATTCAGGGAATATTTCCTAAGTCCCCAAAGCAGGTGTGAGCTGCAAAGTAAATTAATCAGTTAAGATTACTATTAACCAATCATCCAATAATATTCATTTTAATAAATTCCAATGAATAACCCAGATATCAAGTTCAGTTGCAGTCATGGGTAATACAGATTAATGACATCTTAAAGAGATAAACTAAAAAATAAACCAAGTAGTATTGACAAAAAATAGGAATATGTTTCATTACTTAGCCAATTCATCAAGATTATTGTTTATTATTGGTAATTGCAGGGCCTACTAAACATTGCAGTTTCTCAAGGGTGATATCATGTGAGCCTCACAACAAACAAAGTAAATAAATACAATTTTTTCCTGCCCCCTCCTCTCTCACTTCCTTTCTTTCATTTTTCAAAGCAACAAGATGTAGACATATCATAGCTTGTCCACAGTTAAGTGAGAAATTCTGCTTTTTATTGCTGTCTTCCCCAAGCGTTTCCTTCTCTCCTTTAATTAGTTAAACTTTTCATTGATTTTTGGATTATATTTCTAGACTAGTGTTTCTTTTATTAACATATTTAAATATACATGTGTAAATCCTCTTATCTGTCCATGTCTCCACTTCCTTACACCAAAGGAGCTCTCTAAACACTGTTCTGCATCTTGATTTGTTTGCTACCTAACCATGCATCATAGAGATCACTGCAGAGCAATATATAAGGAAAACTCCATGCGTTTTTACAATCACATGCTAATTCATTCTGATGATACAATTAATATAGTTTATATAACCAGTCACTTCTTGATGTACTATCTTTTCCTCTTAAATAATGCCAAGAAATAGCCAATGAAGTACATTAGCTTATACTTTGATGTATCTTTTTTAAAGATTGTGAGATATAGGATGTCTGGATCAAAAGCTAAATAAGTATACAATATATACTAGCAATGTCTAATTCCGTTCCATATTCATTCCCAATGGCTATGAAAGATAGTCTTCCCACAGGCGTATCAAGTTACCCAACATAGAATTTTAGGGGGAAATATGGTTCTCAGTAAAATTTCTTTAAATCGTTTTTTAATTGATTTAAGAGAGGAAGGGAGAGGGAGAGGTAAAAATATGAATGACGAGAATCATTGATTGGCTGCCTCTTGCATGCCCCCTACTGGAAATCGAGCCTGCAACCTAGGCATGTGCCCTTACTGGAATCCAACCCGTGACCCTTCAGTCCGCAGGCTGATGCTCTATCCACTGAGCCAAACCAGCTAGGGCTCAGTAAAATGTCCATCACTTTTTGTTTTGTTTTGTTTGTTTGTTTTTTATTTTTAATCACTTTGTTTTTATGAGAAATTGACATAGTTTTACATGTTTAGAGGACATTAAAAATTTTTTGTTTTGTTTTTTCCTGTAAACTGTCTGCTCATATCTTGTGCACATTTTTCTTTCTGTTTGATGATTTTATTCCTCTCAATTAATTGAAGTTCTTTATTTATTAAGCATATTAACTTTTTGTCTGTCATGTAATTTTAAAACATTTTTTGAAATATGTGACAGTAATTAATATATTTTATAAAATACAAGTACTTGTCCCATTTTGTCAAATTTCTTTAGGTATTTTTGGCATGTATAAGAGTTTTAAAAATTACATAATCAAATTTGTTTATTTTTCCCATTGATCCTTTTGGAATAAGATAGGACATTTCTCTTCTTGAAGAATATAAAGAAAATAAACCACTGTTTCTTTAATACTTGAATAATTTTGACTTTAGTTTACATCTGACCCATTGGGAATTTATTTTGGTATGTAATGTGAGGAGTAGTTTATGATATTTCAGTTTTTAATTTGGTATTCCAGTTGTTCCTACACCATGTTTAAGTAGTTCATCTTCTTTATTGATTTTAAAAATTACAATTATCATTCCTGTTGCAGTGTATATTTTCTTCTAGTGTGTCAGTTTTTAGGTAATATCAATGTCACAAAATAAGTTAAGAACTGTTCTCCTCTACTTTATGCAAGACTTTGTGTATATTGATTTTATTTTTTCTTATATGTTTGGCAAAATCTATCCATGAAGCCAACTTACTCTGTAATTTTACTTGTAAGATGGTGTTTAAATATTAGTTCACTTATTATAATTAATAAGAGCTACCCCCAGATTATTTGCTTCTCTCTGAGTGAGCTTTCGCAGTTCTTATATATATTTTTTAAGGGCAAAATGTTATACTATCTTTGACTTTGAAAATGCTATTGATGCCTACCAACTATATCATTGGTTTATGAAAATAAAAGTTATAGGTATTGCTTTATTTTTCAATTAAACTTCTTGGGGTGGCCCTAGCTGGTTTGGCTCAGTGGACAGAGCGTCACCCTGTGGACTGAAGGGTCCCAGGTTAGATTGAGCCCGCAAGGGCACATGCCTGGGTTGTGGGCTCAATCCCCAGTGGGGGGCTTGGAGGGGGTAGGCAATCAATGATCTCTCTCATCATTGATGTTTCTCTCTCTCCCTCTCCCTTCCTTTCTGAAAATCAATAAAACATATATTTTAAAAAATTCTTGGGATGACATTGGTTAAACTACCAGTATATAGGTTTCAGTGTACAATTCCATGATATATTATCTGTATATTGCATTATATTCCCATCACCCAAGCTCAAATCTTCTGTTTTGATTGTCCCCAGTATTTTTTATTACACTTAAAATGACAAATGTTCAGCATAAAGTTGTTTGTAATATTACCTTATTATTATGATAATGTCTGAGAGACCTTTCATTTTTAATACTAGTGATTTCTAGCCTGTATATTTTTGTTGAAAATTTTAATCTTCTTTTATTTAATGAACAAAATGTTCTCTGCTGTTTGCTTCTTTTCTATTTTGTTACTTTTTTCTCTTATCATTAATATATATTTTTCATTTACTTTTTGTTTGCATTGCTCTTTTTTATTCTATATCCTTTTGGCAGAATTTAAAGACACAACGTGTCCCATAAGTTCACCCTCAGTTCACCATTTTAAAAATCTTCTTCCTCCTCATCTTTCGATTTAATGAAATGTATTGATAGATTTTCAAGCATGCTAGTTCTTTTCTGTGTCCTCTCCATTCTACTATTAAGTACATCCAGTGATTTAATTTCATATGCTTATTCCACTTCTAACATTTCCTTTTATTTCTTTTTTATATTGATTGTATCTTGGATAAAATTTCCTATTTTCATTCATTATGAATACATTTTCATTTACCTCACAGTCAGTTATAATGGCTGTTTTTTTGTGTGTTTTTTTAAATATATTTTATTGATTTTTCACAGAGAGGAAGGGAGAGGGATACAGAGTTAGAAACATCGATGAGAGAGAAACATTGATTCAGCTGCCTCTTGCACGCCCCCTCCTGGGGATGTGCCCGCAACCCAGGTACATGCCCTTGACCGGAATCGAACCTAGGACCCTTGAGCTCTATCCGCTGAGCCAAACCGGCTAGGGCTATAATGGCTGTTTTACCATCCTAATCTGATCATTCTGACCTCTGAGCCATCTAGGTTGGCATCTTTTTAATATCTTTAACCTTGAAATTGGGCCACATTCTTGGCCTTCCTATATCTAGTAATTATGAATTGCATTCTGGACATTGTGTGTGTTATTCTAGACTCTATATCTTATTTAATGTTTTTCCCCGAAGATTTTTTTATGCTTTTGATTTTAGCAGGCAATTTTCTTGGTTAAACTCAAGCTGCACACTGGCATTCCTGCAGTGCGTAGTGACTCACATTTCCTTACCTTGTAATTTCTAGTTGTGAGTTACTTTAATTCTGCTCACCATTTCTCACTCCACTTTAATGATCCAGTGTTCAATCAGAAACTTGGGCTTAAACACTGAATTAATGATTTTCTTTCCTGGGTTTCTCCTTTCTACCCTTTTCTCATTGGCAGCATTATTACCCCAGGGGTCCTTCTCCTAGTTCCTTTGACCGGAAGTCATTTTAGCCTGTCTCCTTTGAATCTGTCAAAGAGCAAAACGCCAACAAAATAAAGATTTACTACACGCTGGTCATTTCTCCAAGTTTTGACTCTCTTCTAGAAATGTTAGCAGTAATGTGGGCTCTCAGTTCTTGACTTTATATAGGAGAGACTTCACAAAACAAATCCAGATGATTTTGAGTGTATTTTTATTAAAGCTGAGGACAGTGAAACAAAGAAGAGCTTAGGATTGAAGAGGCCTGGTCATGGCCACAGGAGTGAATCTAAGCGAGGTTGCCTTGGCCCTTTAGAAAGAAAGTCACAGAGGCAGAAGTGAGCCAGCTGGGCTGCATGGACTCATTAGGGCCCTTGGAGAAAGAAAGCAAAGCTCTGAGCCTTAGGAAAAAGTGGGGGGAAAGGCAAGAGCGTACTCTAGAGAGAGAGAGAGAGTGTGCATGCACTGGATTCCTAAAGTTTTCATTTTTCTGTTTTTTAAAGACTGGAATTTTAGGAGAGGTATTAGGAGAGGGTATCAATAGACTATCAAATTTCTAGGTGTTTCCTTTAAGGGTCTTGGTCTCTACTGAGGGGGGTCATTGCATCTGGTCCTGATGTCAGCCATGCTGTCCATTAGGCTGGTTGTTCTGCTTTTCTGAACGTGGAGCTCCTGAGACACAACTGAGGTCCAGATGTTATCTGTAGTTTGATCAAAGCTCAATCTATGTAGTTAACAGTCCTGAGGCTTTGTTCCTAACATTATTTGATACTGATCAGAACCTCATTGTCTTGAGGACTTAATGCTAAGGGAGTGGTCCTGCAAGGGAGAAGGAGGCGGGAGGGTCAGGGTGCTGGATGAAGCTGGTTTGAATCAGCCATCTGTCTCAGTTTCCCCATCCCACTTGACAAGGAATTTTCCTAGCTTCTTACTATCCTGCCTCAGAAATACCCTGGTTCGTTATGTCTCCAAAGCCCTTAGCTAGTTGCTTTTTATATTTGATCCAGCATTTATGGTTGTTATTTTTGTGAGGATAAGTTTGTTAGGAGCTTACATCTTCATCTAGAAGTACAAGCTTCATATTCAATAATTTCCAATAACTAAAAGGATAATGAAATGAATTTTCCCTCACCTGAATGATATAGATTTTAATAACTTTTATCAGATTCATTAACATATATTTTGAAAAAAAATAAAAATGGTGCTTTCTTGAAATTTTTATTTACACATCAATCCTTTTAAATGTGTTAGTTGGTTTCAATATATGTGTTAAAATGCATAGGACTGAGTTGCTCAAGTAATCTATTCTTGTGCACCTTTGGGGAAACACTTTCTGCTTGATTGCCTCTAAAGCACGGTTCCTTCACATTTAATTATCGTAGGAGTAGGCCACTTATAACATTAATCTACAAAGCTGAATTCATAATTTGTAAGTGATGGCAACTTTGAAGTTGACATTTCTTTTATATCAGTAAGATTGCAGCTGCAGATGAAGTGCAAATGGCATATTATGCAAAATAAAAGTTTAATTGTGAAGGAAAACCATAGCTGAATATTTCTGTTTGATTAATAATCTATAAGCAGATACCATCGAATCTAAATTTACACAAAAGCATAACTGCTGCTGAAAAATTGCTGCATTAAGTGACGCCACCCTGAGTCACTTTCCCCCATTCTTTGTATATAGGCAAAGCTTGTAGTCACTTGGATGTGAACAGGCCTTTTAAAATTAATGCTTAGTGCACAGAAATACAATAAAAACTTCAAGCCATTCTATTTCATGTTCATTCAGTTTTTTATCTTCTCCATGTCATTTTCAGTATTTATGAGGTTAGCATATTTCTTTGTTTTTTAGATTTTAACATTTTATGGTAGAACTAGGGGCCCGATGCATAAAATATGTGCAAGAGTAGACCTTCCTTCCCCTGGCTGCCAGCACCGGCACCGGCTTCCCTCCGGCCACCAGCAGGTACCCGGGACCCAGGCTTCCCTCGCAGCCCTGGCTTCCACCTGAAGGTTGTCCGGTCTAATTAGCATATTATGCTTTTATTATTATAGATTAGCCATTCTCAAGCTCCACCCCCTACCATGGCACATTGAAGACACATACATCTGCTTTAAGCACCATCCCACCCTGCCTGTAAATTATCATCTTGCCCCCAAAATATAGGACACTATTGCAGTTCACGAATCTATGGGTTTTGCAAATGCAAAGGCCATCGACTGCATTCACAGCTGTTGCTTATCCCTGTTAGGCTGCCAGCACTGCATTCTTCCTGAGAGCTAAGGATACTAGTAAATGCCTCCTTTACATGGTGTCTTCCAGATGCTCTCAGACTCCAGCAGCACAAGAAATCTATTCCCTTGGTATTTGTCAATAAAAATAGGAAAAAAAAACAGACAAACAAGAACTTACACTCAAAATAACTCTCATTACTAAAGAGAATGGGTGATGCACTTGGGTGAGAAATACAGAAATTACAATTAAATGGATTTGTGGCCCCAATTTCAGAACCATGGACTTGGCTACAAGAAACCCCTTCTCAGATAGACTAATTACAAAGATTATTGAGGGATTGGATTCTACAGCCTCAGGTGCCTGTGAACTCACTTGTCAGGCAAAATGGTAAAGACAGTAAAATTCAATTTTGGTGCCTCATGCCCCCCTCCCACACACATTTTTTTTCTACAACCCTCTCCCACCTCCAGGTATAAACTTTCTTCAACACCCACATTCAGTCAGCCAAATGACTCTACCTTTACAATGTCTCACTCAATACTTTGACCCAAATGTCTAAGATTAGATAAAAACAGTACTTTCAGATTTCATAAATGTGCAATAATGACTCAAACTCTAAGGAAACATTCTGTCACAAGGAGAAGTTAGAATATTTCTTGATTTGACCCAGTTACCTACTTCTTAAAAGAGAAAAGCTTTCATTTATTCAAATTCTTTGAACTTTGGCTGATTCTCATGAGATGTGATTTAACTTGCCAAAGATCACCTTAAAGTGTTCACCAGAACTGAACATAGAACTTATTCAGGTAAAATCAGTTTCATGTAAAATATGATGTATTTCACTTTTCCCATTATCTGGACTTCAAAATGGTATTAACTTATCCTAAGATTTTATTTTTGTTATTATTATTATTATTATTATTATTACAGCAGCATTATAATACCAACTACCAACATATAAATCAAAGAGTATGCTTTTTTCACATTAAATACTGAGGTTTGCTGTCTGAAATTTATAATACAGAGAAATTACATAAGTGTATTTCTATTAAAGCTGATCATAATGATAAAATTTGACCATTTGACAGAGTTCTATCTAATTTGATAGAAATCTATAGAGACAAAAGAAGGAATCGTTACTTGGGTTAATAGTCATTAGGTAGGGAGATGGAAAGCTTAATTCCTTTTTGTTGTTGTTCATCCTCACCCAAGAATATTTTTTCATTGATTTTTGTTTTTTTAAGAGAGAGTGGAAGGGAGAGAGGAAGGGGGAGAGAAACTGTGTGTGTGTGTGTGTGTGTGTGTGTGTGTGTGTGTGTGTGTGAGAGAGAGAGAGAGAGAGAGAGAGAGAGAGAGATGTGAGAGAGCCACATTGATTGGTTGCCTCCCACACATGCCCCAACTGGGACTGGGGATTGAACGTGTAACCTAGGTATGCACCCTTGACCAGGAATCTAACCTGCAACCCTTTGGTGAGCAGGCTGATACTCCAATCACTGAGCTACACTGGCCAGAATGAAAGCTTAATTCTTAACTAGTTGGACAACACTAACCAATTTTACAACTTTAGGCAAATCATATGAACTCTCAAAGCTTCTGTTTCTTCAATGGTGAACTTAGAAATTATTTTTTTATGTTTATATTGATTTGAGAGAGAGTGGAAGGGGAAGAGAGAGAGAGAGAGAGAGAGAGAGAGAGATGTGAGAGGTAAACATTAATTGTCTGTCTACTGCACTTGACCTTACAGGGCTCTGAACCCACAACCAGCAACTTTTTGATACATGGGATGATGCTCAACTAATTGAGCCACACCTGCCAGGGCTATATTTATTTTGGGTTAAGTCACACCTTAGTTTTCTTTTTATCTCAAACATTAACATTTCCATGTATAATACCCCTCAATACAAGCAGGAATTTGACAGTCTTCTAGGTACAAGTCTGTTTGTCAATAGGATAGAAGGCTCTAAGCAAAGATGCTTTTCTTAATCTTATTTACCTGTATATATTTTGAGGATTCAAAGAATTATTAGACCTGGTATTTATTTAAAAGAGCTATTCCTATAAAATAGCAAGGTTTTGCACTTGAAAAAGTATTGAGTGTTTCAAGAAGTGCTATAGGAATGTATTTGTTTCCAAAGTCAACATACATTTTAACACAATATCTTGTAAAGAACTTAAAATCAAATTTGCATCACATTAAATAGTTCATTTCAACACTTTATTTTCTGTTTACCTTTAGTTCTACGTCTAGTGAAAGAGACTATCTCATCTCAAAACATATTTTCAAAATATTTTTTTTAGTATTTTACTTGCCCCTTTGGGCCATGTATATTTTGCCTTTATTTTTTCTTCCTACTATTTCATCTGAAGTTGCTGATCTTATGAGAACAGGTTTTTATGAAAGAAAGGAGGGTTTTCCTCACAGATGTTCTGTGTGAGAAGAAAAAAAGAATTTCTTTGCAAGGTGTCAGTTCGTCCAGGGGTCACCCACTTCGCTGCTTGATACACACAGATCATATAACAATGGCTGTGGGAAGTCAGAGCTTTGCAAATGTCTTTAATGGCATCTGCCAGGGATTCATTTAGTGTCCTGAAAAAGCCAGCTAGTCACTGGCAATTTTAAGTAACATTGTAATGAATACGCATTTACATAAATTAACCTATGATTCTCTTTTTATTTCCTTGAGATATTTCCATGAAGTATAATTATCATTAACTAGCTTACGGATATATCATTTAAGAGAAATTGTTATTAAGGCTCTCTATGTGCATTTGTTACAGGATAGTGAGAAGTTAGGAAAATGCCAGGGCAGGAGGAACAGAGAAACGGAGACAAGAAAATTAAACAAGGCCAAGCATGCAGCCAGCTTGCTGTAAAACCTTATTTTGAGAACAAACGTCTCTCCTCACTAACCAGAGAACACATAGTGTAAATCACCCTGGAACTGCCAAGGCGGGAGGAGGACCAGAGGGGAGAAAAGGGAGTTTTCCTCTCACTGTTTAAACAGAGAAGCCAGCAGTCTTGGGGCTTGTTAAGGTAAAATCGCCAGATGCTTCTCATAAATTCTGGAAAAGCCATAACAAAGTAAAAGGAAGACCTTGAGCGTTAATCTGCACCAAGATATTCGGAAGAGTTTTGAAACCTGTAGACAGAAGGGTATAGAACCACTCAAACCCCCGCAGACTTGCCTCTCGGCCAGCTGAGAAGCCCGTCCGTGCTCCAGGCCAGATGTGGTTTCATAGATCTACTCGCCTTGCTTCTGTAATACATGTACGTGCTTTACTTCTTTAACCAATGGGCGTTACTACAAAGCAGTCATCCTGAGTCACTCGTTTGAATTCCTTCCTCTGAGACTGACAGGAGCCCAGAAGGACACAGCCCTTTCCCTTCAGCTCAGGGGGCTGTCCAATAACACCCAGGCTGGTGCTTGGGTGCCTATGACACAGGGATGTAGTACCTTCCAAGGAGTTGGTGCATTTGCTATTCTACCTGGAGTGTTTGAGTCCTGTTTGCTTTCATCCTAGTCAACATTCTAGATGTTATTACTTAAAAATAATAATAAATCCATATATATATATATATATATATATATATATGTATATTCCATCTGATAGTTTGAATATATTCTAATGGGGAAAAAAGGGTCTGGATTTGCATCAAAATTTTCTGCTCAAAATGCAGTCTATCATTGTCTTATACTTTTCTTCAATTGGTGACAAGGGTACCAGATTGTTTGTGAATTGTGACTTGGAAAAGGCCCCAAACAGAGTTCAGTCTCAAGTCTCACAATGGCAGTGACCAGGAAGATAGATCCCATCTTTTGTCTCAGCCCTCCCCAGGGCCTGAGGAGGCAGGTAGGACCGGGCGCCTGCTCATGCTCCCGTGTAACCTTTCGGCATAATGTAACAAAGCTTGGCCGGAAGAACTTGGCCTCCCTTCAGCTGTGTTTTCCTTTGGGTTTCTTGACAACTATTAACATGTCAGCCTGACACAGAAGAGGAGAAAAAGCATCAGCCCTGCTATGAGCAATGCTGACATATTTTTAAAGCTGCACTTTGTGCACAATAAATCTTCACCTTCTCAGAGCAGTAATATTTCTTCATCAGAATTTGTACCTATGAACAGATTTGGTCCACTGTCGAAAAGGTGGGATAAACAGAGGTTCATTACTTGAGCAATGTGAAATATTTAGGAGTTGGTTTTTATCAGGAGGCACTTATTTAGCAACAGGCTCTATGCTTGGTGCACAGCCATCGATGCAAATTAAGGTAAACACCTGGGAGCTTACTTCTTAAGAAAGACATCAAGTGCATCAGCAACTGATTGCTGAATAAGAACATGCCTTCATTCTATATCAAAGCAGAGAGGTTAATGTATTTTAGGTTGGTGGAGAAAACATTAAGATAGGGACAAGCCACAATTTGAATTTCACAATTTCAATGCTTTATTTTCTGTTTACCTTTAGTTCTACGTCTAGTGAAAGAGACTATCTCATCTCAAATACACAATTTGAATAAACCCCCCTTCAAGCTATTTTATTTGACCATAGTAACTTTTGAAACAGTGCAATCTTTCAGGATATACCTTTCCAACAAATTGATATCATGTGACCTGACTACCTTTTTCATACAATGGGGTGATGACAACTGATTCTCAAGGTTATCCTCCTGACAGGGTAAGCTGGAGTTTTATTTGTCAGAACTTGTCAACAGTAGCCTTCCCTCTATAGCCCTTGGGAACTTCAGTTTCCTGGCATCGGACTTAACAATACGCCTTATATAAAGAACTACCCAGCTTCTGATTTAAAGTTAAGCTGCCTAAATGCAATTCTGATGCTGTCATTGCTTCTTTGATCTCAGAGGAACTCCCTCAACCTAGACCACTGGCCCATTCAAAGCCACATAAGCCACTCTGAGCCCAAACTGGTCGGCCACTATAGTTCTGTTCTGTCAAGATAATCACTGACACAATTCACAACTGTGGTCTCTTCCCTCAAGGAAATGGCCCTCGGATTTATTCTATCTACTTCACCTGGAATAGCATCCCTAGATCTAAGCCTTTTCATTTGATGGCTCTACATCTGACAGAGACTTTTAAATATTATTTCACTCTCTTCCAATGTGGTATCATCTATGTTATTGCCCATTATGCTTTTCTAGCAGGTCATTTTGTTTTTGTAAACAATAAGTATGCACATCTTTCCTACCACATTGTCCAAAGTTTATGAGACTATTAAAGTCATTTGAAATCTGAAAGTCTAATTTTATCTCACATTCCTACCACAAAAAAATTAGGAAACATTAATGACCCAATCAATTTTGTTATATTCTATTGTTTTTTATTCTAATTTTTAAAATGTTTATTGTAATTTAATATGTGACTTCATGACCCACTACTAATTTTTATGACTTATTATTTAAAGATGAATTCTAGAGAGATTTTCATGATCATATAAGAGAATATAAGGACGAGCAGATGATAATAAAATAAGAGAGGTAGACAATCACCAGTATTCACCTGCTATAGAGGATTACGTCATGGATATACTGTTGGAAAATAAAGATATTTTTGGATTGTCTTTTTTGGGAAGATGACTTATTGGATGTAATCATTGTTGGGATAGCAAATACGTTATATCATTTAATGCTGATAAGAAACATACTAGTTGCATGTGTCTGCCATTTTGATGCTGAGAAGACTATGAGTTAAAGAATTGGTGTATCATAATTTTTCTAAGAGGACACCATTTTTGAGCAGAAGGGTCAAAATGCTTTTTATCACCTGCTATCTCCCTAAATGTTGAAGATAAAAGTTTATTTAAAAGGCATTGCTTCTTTAATAAACTCTAGTTCCAATCTAGCCAAATCCTCATTAATTTCCTACTCTTGGAATCCTAAACAATTATATGGGTTTTTTTTTTCTGAATACAGCATTTCACTGTATAGTGTATATTTTAATATTTACCTCAATCTTACTGAGACATGATAAATAGGTTCTGTAATTTTCTATTGAACTTCTGTAATGTTTCCAAAGAAGAGCAAGCCATTCCTCTCTTTGTATCACTTTGTAATCTGAGATAAAAATTAAACATGGTGAAAGAGGGGTGGAAGAGGGAGAAGGGTAGAAACGTGAGGAGAAAAGATGGAAAGAAAGAGGAAAGAGGGCAAAGAAGGAAAAAAAGAAGGAAGAAAATGTGTTTTAATGCCTCAGCACATAAGCAAAATTTTGGGCTCTCCAATATTAAAATGATTTCACTCTCAATTATCCAGAGGTCAGCATGCTGGGTCCTGACTGACGGGCTATGAAAGGCATCTGTGGAAATAAACAAACTGATAAGAAGCTGTGTACATCGTCCTTTCACACATGCCCCATCGCCCAGAACAAAATCCCACTTTTTATTTCCTTTCTGAAAGTCTTCATAGAAATTGAAGTTGGCATGTATGTAATTGAGAATTATTTTAACATACATAATTTTGGATTTGTCATTTTTTAAATTCTCACTTAAGGATATGGTTTTATTGATTTTTAGAGAGAGGAAGGGGGAGGAGAGAGAGAGTGAGAGAAATATCGATGTGAGAGAGAAACCTCAATGTGAGAGAGAAACCTCATTGGTTGCCTCCTGTCAGCTCCCCAATCTGGAATCGAACCTTCAACCTGCAAACTTTGGGTGTAGGGACAACGCTCCAACCATCTGAGCTACCCTTCCAGGGCAGATTTATCATTTCTTAAACCCCCTTTTCTTGACAAAAAACTTCACAAATACTACAGAATTTAAAATAGATCTGTGACTCTTAGGTCTGCATCTTTCTCTTCATCTTTCTTTAATTCTAGAAAATGCTTTATGTATTACTTGGTTTGCCATTGATTTAACCCATGGTTTTTAGAAGACTCTGCCCATCATGGTAATTACTAGTAAGTGTGACTATCACTGAAGCCCTACTATATTCAGTGGGTTTTTCTTCCTTCCTCTCTTTACTTTTTCTTTTCTTTTCTCCTTCCTTCCTTCCTTCCTTCCTTCCTTCCTTCCTTCCTTCCTTCCTTCCTTCCTTCCTTCCTTCCTTCCTTCCTTCCTTCCTTCCTTCCTTCCTTCCTTCCTTCCCCAAGAGCTTTTATTCCAGTATTCTTAAATTTTTCTTTTGGTAAATATTTTCTTAGTTTTGCAATTTATACTGAGTGGCCAGATTATTATGACCACCCCATCAGTACTTCATTGACACTTCCAAAAATGCTGAATATTGAAAACTTCCTAAGCAAATACTCTCAAGGTATTATTATTATTATTATTATTATTATTATTATTATTTGCATAACTAATTCACTTCATTGTACTAAAGGGGGTCATAATTATCTGGCCACTCAGTATAGTTTGGCAGCAGGCGGCAGTGGAGGCGCTGAGGGCCCCAGTGGGCGTCTGGGTGAGCCGGGCCTCAGCCGCCTGGGACACGGAGGTGCTCAGTCAGTGATACGGTTGAGTAAGATGCTGGGGCAGCAGCGCTAGGTGTAAAGGCCATTGGAAGGCAGACTCACTCGGAGCCAAGAGCCGGTGAGCTCTCTGCACAGAGCTCAGGGCTAGGCCGTGGGAGCCAGGTGTTTGTTTTCTCGCAAGAAGGCTGGAGGGAGAGAATGAAAAGGGAGCAGTGTGTGTTTTCCCTCAACTACTTAAAAGCTGATGATCTCATTCCATTCTTAAAGCTATGACTAGAAACCCTTAGATCAACCCTGTGAGGCGGGTTCTGGGATTATCTGAGATTCTGTGGAGAGTATGCGGCCTTCGCCCCCCACAAGGACGTGCTTAGTAACCGCCAGCTTTTAGTGCTGTGATTTGTGCACTGGTGGGGGGCATGGCCTAAGGGGATGGGCCGCTGTGGGAGGGGTGCTCCCACTGTGGGAGCACACTGAGCACCAGGGGGCAGCTCCTGCATTGAGCATCTGCCCCCTGGTGGTCAGTGCGTGTCATAGCAACTGGTCAATCGTTCATTCTGGTCATTCTGCTGTTTGGTGTCTGGGCTTTAGTATATAGGATTTGTACTTACTTTTTTTTTTCTTTATAGTCTACTTCATCCCATGTAACTTGTCACTGCTTGCTGATTGATTTGGATTGTTTCTCTCACTTTCCTCTTGAGCATTGAAATGTTGGATCTGGCAGCACATTATAGATATTCCTAAACACTTGGCTGAATGACTGTCAACCTCTCTACTAGCAGAGGACCTTGAGTTCAAATGAGCCCGGATTTCTGAAGGGATATCCCTCAAGAGTGAGAAGAGTGGGTGCATCTGTTGGTTCAACTCATCCCTGCTATAAAGATATCATTAAAAAGTTAAAAGCACAGGATGTGAATGCCGGTGCTGGTTTCCTGGACTGGTTCTCAAGGAGGTTACTGCTTGCATGGTGAGAGGCTGATATAAGTGTTTCTACAGTAAAAATAAGATCTCTCCTCCTATGTTCTAAGCCCACATAAAATCCTTGTCCTTTTCGTACTTTGGGAGATAAAATGTTGATTAAAGAATTTCAGGCAAACAGAAGAGACCTAAGGAGAGCTTTTAATACCCCTCTTCTGCCTCTATTGGAACTGGTCCAGTGCAATGCAGGGCCCTTGCTAATCACAGGCTGAGCTGGCTTTTAAGTGGTCTGTAACTCCAAGCAACCTAAAAGTGAGGCAGATTATTCTTTTGCAATAATTCAATTTATAGCAAGTGCCTAAACTGGTTTCAACATTGCACAGTATATTCTCTTAAAATAGGTGCTTTAAAACAATTACATGCATATTAAAAATCCTCATTTACTATAAGCTGAATTATTCAAAAATAATAATCTATAACAGCTTTGTGAATTCCTTTAAAATTATAACAGTAGAGTTTGATCATTTTTAAAAAATAGACTTCTTTTTATGTGTTCAATAAGAAAATAAAGAAGTGAGACAGAATAGTTATAAGAAAGTAAACCAAAGATTAACAGAAAATATTAAAAAATCCTAAAGCCTGAAGTTGATTAAAGAAATGATGTACTCACCTGGCGTTATGTACATCAATGACTTGTATACTAATTACAAAGAAGGGATGCTCACCGTGTTTGTAGATAACATAACTATAGGATGCTTGGTCAAAATATTTGAAAAAAGCCCTAGCCAGCTTGACTCAGTGGATAGAGTGTTGGTCTGTAGACTGAAGGGTCCTGGGTTCAATTCCAGTCAAGGGCCCATGCCCAGGTTGAGGGCTCGATCCCCAGTAGGAGCCGTGCAGGAGGCAGCCAATCAGTGATTCTCTCTCATCATTGATGTTTCTATCTCTCCCTCTCCCTTCCTCTCTGAAATCAATTAAAAAATATTAATTTAGCCCTAGCCTGTTTGGCTCTGCTCGGTGGATAGAGCATCAGCCTGCGGACTGAAGGGTCCCAAGTTCTATTCCGGTCAAGGGCACATGCCTGGGTTGCGGGCTCAATCCCCAGTGGTGGCGTGCAGGAGGCAGCCAATCAGTGATTCTCTCTCATCATTGATGTTTTATCTCTCTCTCCCTCTTCCTTCTATCTGAAATCAATAAAAAATACTTAAAAATATTAATTTATAAAAAAATATTTGAAAAAGAAAATAAATTAATTAAAATATATATATCAATACTGTAAGAAATTGTCTTTTCTCAGAAGAGGATATTTAATGTAGATAGATATAAAAGCTGACATTTAGTAGTGACACACAACCAAAACAACCACATTTACACAAATATCTAAGGAGAGATGCTATTTAACAACTGTTTATGAGGGAAAAAAACACATGTGCATTTAGCACCCCATGAGCCATATAGCATGATGTGGCTGCTGAAAGCATGCTTAAGCCAATTTAGGTAGCATGTGAAGAAGCAGTGTATAAAATAAAAGCAGTTAGTGCTGCCATTGCATCCTACCCTTTTTGTGTCCTATAACATTTAATACAACTTATTTTACCGGCTCATTTCTTGTTTGAGTCCTATATTTTCCACTAGCTTGTAAGCTCCATATGACACCCATTACACTCACTAGTGCATGTTCATCTTATGCCTAGTACAGTACACGGACCAAGCTATATCTTCAAATTGTCTGATATACAGTGTCCAAAGACAATTTAATGGGTGTAATATGGAAACGTTGGGGCCTAGGTTGGTATATTATATATTGCAGTCCAGGACAAAGGCCCAGAATAAAAATGTAGAAATCATGCAGAGATTAATTTAATTAAGCATATTTTATTGTAACTGTTTCAAAGCCTAGAGATCTTCCAGAATGGAGTGGCCTGGACTTCTGATTAAACATGGTGAAATAAAACACATTCTGTATATTAGGCCTTGTTTTTTTAAATGTTTATTGTTGAGACTATTACAGATGGCCCCTGTTATTTCCCCCCATTGCTCCCACCCCACCCCAGGCCTTGGATATCTGGCTTTGGATACCAGTCAGCTGAGGGCATCGATGCTTATTAAACAGGGAGAAAATAATAGCTAAAGTCTTTCTTCTGCATGATGAGACATCTCCAACTTCTTTCCTCAGCTGGGCTCCAAAAATCCTAATTATACTATCTCAAGCAGGAATTTGGAAAGCTCTTATCTGAAAATGGAGCGATCGAAGAGAAAAGATGCACAGATATCTCCACATAGTTATGCCAAATAAAGTGACTCTGGCTGGTTACTCTACAGCGAAGATCATTGTTCCTCAGTCTAGGTCTGTGATAAGATTGCCAATCAGCCTTTAGTGTCCCTTTCTGAAATGTGAGTGATTTAGAGATGATGAGATAAAAACAAACAAATAAATAAATAAATACATGAGTGAACAAATAAGTAAGCCAGCCAACAAACATAGAATAGTAAAAAAAAAAAATTAAAAAACAAATTATTTGCTTTAGTAAAACCAACATTATTGCAAGTGAAAAAAAATGTATTGAGTGGCTCAGCTCTGAATAGTATTTGTGCAATCATTAACAGTGAAATGCTGAATAGTGACATCTTAGACCAGTGGTCCTCAACCTTCCTAATGCTGCGACCCTTTCATACAGTTCCTCATGTTGTGGTGACCCCCAATTTCATTGTTACAAATTGAACATAATTAAAGCATAGTGATTAATCACAAAACAATATGTAATTATATATGTATTTTACAATGGTCTTAGGTGACCCCTGTGTAAGGGTCATTTGACCCCCAAAGGGGTCGAGACCCACAGGTTGAGAACCGCTGTCTTAGAGGAATGGATGGGGAATAATGTGTGATCAGGGTGTGAGCTACATTCTCATCTTCTTTACTGGGACATCAGGAGAGAATATATAACATTTTAACATTAAGAAAATGATGCTTAATAGTTATCAATTGCTGCATAACCAATTATCCACAAATTTAGTAGCTTAAACAGCATTAAAGATTTATTTAACACCATGTCTGTGGATCGGGAATATGGGAGTGGCTTGTCTGTGTGTATGGGACCTCTCATGGGTTAGAGTTAGCCAGGCCTGTGGTCATTAAGACTTGACTGGTGCTCAAGGATTCATTTCCACAAGGATTCCCTCAGGTGAGTGGCAGGTAGTCTATTGGGGGGAGGCTTCAGTCTCCCCGATCTAGGCCTCTCCTAAGGGCTGTTGAAGACTCACCATATGGCAGCTGCCATTTCTCCAGAGTGAGTGATTTGAGAGAAAGCCTGCTATAAAGGAAATGTCACTATGACTAGTCTCAGACATCACAAAGGATTCTCATAAAATATTAGTTATGTAAATCAACTCTAAATTCAGGGTTGGAGAAGTTTTGATATAGGGTAAGGATACCAGCAGGAGACATTCATGGAGCCATCTTGGAGGCTAGCTGCCACAAGCAGTGTGTGTGTGTGTGTGTGTGTGTGCGTGTGTGTGATTGGGGTAAATTGTAGAACCAATCTCAATGTAGCTAACATGGAATCCAGAAACAGAGGACTCAGTATTTGAAAAAGGTCATTCTGTCGTTATTTATGTAAATAAAACAAGTCATACACCTTCTCTTTCTAAAATGCTTGTGAATGGTCAGCAGCTTACTTTTTGAAGGGGGTCTTGAGTTACATGAGAATAAGGTATATGTCTCCTATAAATTCTGTGTATCTGCTTCCCAGCACCACTGGCATGGTGCAAGCAGGTTATGAGTACTTGGAATTGGCTGTTTTGTATTAATGTATTTAAGAGAACTGCAAGGACTAAGTAGGATGGTAGAGAAAAGCTAATAAGAAAGAAAAAAAACATTGGAAGGAAGGAAAGAAAAGAAAAGAAAAGAAAAAAAAAGAAAAGAAAAAAAAGAAAAAGGAAGAAAGGAAAGGAAAGAAAAGAAAAGAAAAGAAAAGAAAAAAGAAAAAGGAAGAAAGGAAAGTGCGCACGATGAATGTCTTTAGAAAGCATACCTCTTAGTGGAGCATTGATATTCCCAGGCATGTCAGGAAATGAATTCACCCACTTGACAATGGCTGGAAATTGGCATCTTAAGAGATAGATCTTTCCTTCTACGTATCTATATTATATCAAATCAATGCAGCATAAATCCTCACAGTAAAAAGGAAATAAAAAGGAAATAGAATTTTAATAAAAGCCGGGTTGTGTGACTAATATTCTTGAATTGTAATGTATATATATATAAAAACAAACTTCCTGCAGGAAATTAAATAGGAAAATAAATAACCAACAGCCTTACTTTTCAGTAGGGGACTGAAATGTAAAAATGATTATAGAAAATGGATCATTTTCAAATTAGTATTCCGCACTTTGGGAGAAGAGCATTTTTTTCTCCTGCATAAATTATGTGGGGACACATTTCGAAAACCCAATCTTAATCTAAGCCATGAACATTTCAAAAAATAAATTAATATCTTCAAGGGAATGAAATGTACAATGTTAGGGAGTCGACTCCAGTGCCACAGGAATGACGGCTTTGCTAACATTTCTGTGCAAAGCCTAATTCTGAAACTTTATTTTCCCTGTTGGTGGCAGAATTTAATGTCTAGCCCAGGCTTTGAGTACATAGCTGATCTATTCTTTTCTTCTTCAGGTGAAACTCTTTTTATAACAATATGACTTTCAAATCTCTTCAAAGAAAATATGTGTGGTTCCAGACTTCTCTCATGCTTGCAGAGATGAGAATATCATCGAAGGGTTTAATTTTAGAATTGGACTTTGGAAGCATATTGCCGAAGCCATAGCATGATGTTTAAAGTGTCAGAAGTCTTGTGTTAAGCTAGCCACTTATTTGTTGGGCTGCCTCGAGTCAGTCACTTCACTCCGGAGTCTCTAAGTTTGTTTTTCAATCTGTAAAATGAGAGCAGGGAACTTGAGATTCTCCAAGACCTCTATGGGCTCTAACATTACTCAAGGTTGAATAGAGAGTTAAGGTTTGAAAAAAATCTAAAATATACTCTTGAATCTCAGTTTGATATCTTCATAGATATTAGATTTATGGTTTTTTGTGTTTTTCTCTTTTATTTTTCATTTTATTAATTTTATATTATCATAGTAAGAGCAGATAACATAAGGCCTACCCTCTTAAATGTTTAAATGTATGATACATTGTCGTTTGCTACAGGTACAATGTTGTACAGTAGATTTCCAAAACATATTTATCTTGCTTTACTGAAACGTTATGCCCATTGATTGGTAACTTCCCATCTCTTCCTAGAAAAAAACATTCCACTCTTTGATTCTATGAACTTGGCTATTGTATTTTTGTTTTTTGTTTTGGGCATGAAAACATTTTCTTTTTATTTTTTTTAAATAAATGGAAATTGAGGTATACCTTCTCAAATTGCTTTCCATTATCATTTTAGACACAAACATCTTTTGCTGCAATTACAAGTACAATGTTTCCATTTATCATAGCAACAGTCTCTTTCACTACTTTTGTTCTTCCTTTTTTTTTTAAGTCTCTGGATCCAATTAGAAACCATCAAGAAACACACAAGTTGTGTTTCTATAGCTGTGCCTTTTGTAACAATATAATAAAACAACTGTCTTGCATTGGTTGCCTATTGTGTGCCAAAACCAATGACAGGGCATTTGTATACATTTTCTGACTTAATTATTGGGAGATGGGCAGTCATTCCTATTCTCTGCTGCTGTAATTCCTTGACATTAGAAAAGACGTTCCCAACCTGAGTCCAGAAACTCTGTTTTTCAGAATTTTTGATCTGTAAAAGAGGAGGGGTATCTAACTCAGTGCTTCTTGAATATTAACGTGAATGTGGATCACCTAAGGATTTTGTTAAAATGTAGATTCTAATTAAGTATATATGGGATATGGCCTAAAACTCTGCATTTTTATCATGGTACTCAGTTAGAAGGTTATGTATGTAAAAGCTGAGGATTTCTGATGATGGCTATTAAAACAGAACATCCAGAGTACAGTTGAAAAGATGTGATGGAATAAAAGGTTTGGGGGTTTGAAAACCTAGATTCGAGTTCTGTAACTTTGGGTGAACTTGGCTCTTTTAGATACTACACATAAATATGCAGCGTCTCTCTTTTTGGGACTGGCTTATTTCACTCAGCATAATGTCTTCAGGGTTCATCTATGTTTTGTCACATATTGCAGAATTTCTTCTTTATTGAAGGCTGTAAAATACTCCATTGTATGTATATACCATGTTTTCTTCATTCATTTGTCCATCAATGGACTTTCAGGTTATTTCAACATGGCTATTGTGAATAGTGCTGCTATGAACATGGGAATGCTGATATCTCATTAAGATCCCTGATTTCAGTTCTTTTGGATAAATACCTAGAAATGGGATGCTGGATCATATGGTAGAGAAATGCAAATCCAGAATACATTTTTAGGCATCTGAGATAGATTAAGATATGGAAGGTAAATGATGCCCATTTGTGATACTTTCCTGTGGCCTTCATCAGGGAACTGCAGAAATAGCGAGACATGTGTCTAACCAAAATTCATATTTTTACATCCCTATCAGCCTCTAACTATGTACTTGACTTGACTTCTTTTAAATGTGACCAAATCAACGTTTTGGTGAAGCATAAAATATTACAACAGAATCTTAGTTCAAAAATAAGACCCAGTACTATGAGCATTTGGTAGCTATTTGGCATGAATTTTTCCCCTGGACCAAAGATGGAAAGTCATTCTGCAAACATGAGTATTTAATTAGAACAGAGCAGTGCTTCAGTTTAGTGTGCTGACTATCCTTCTAGTTAACAATTTACAGGATTAGTTTACAAATATGTTTTGGCTAAATGACCTCAAGCCTAAAGTTATATACTTTTGTAAAATCTACTAGGAAATGCATTATTATAACCATAATTTTATTTATTTATTTCCACGTGTATAGTCAAGTAGACTGTATCTCTCTAGTTCCCACCAGCAGGTTTTTAATCTGCTAAAATCCTCTGTCAAAGTGTGGCAAGTGAGAGGCATTTTCTTTGCAGACAGAGAGACCTGGCTTGGAATCTCATGCCTGTACTTCAGAGTTATAGTGACCCTGAAAATATTACTTAATTCCTCTGACCCTCAATTTCCTCTTCTATAAAATATGACTAATAGCACTTCATTCATAAAGCTGTGTATATTGATATATATCCTAACTATTTTTGTGAATTTATATGGAATTATGAAATAGAGATATTGGTTGAATACATTAAAAATTCTGAACACATGTATCTTGTTTTTTGTTTTGTTTTGTTTTGTTTTACCATATCTATTACTTTTCATTCAATATAATAACAGTATCACAGCTGGTAATTTTAGGAATAATCTTACCACAAAGCAGAGTGAAGTTAATAAATCAATTGTATAAAATGGATCATAAAATAAAGAATGTGTTCATTTTTTTTTAATGATTGCAACCATGACTGCTTCATGATTTTCATACTTTACTGCTGAGAGAATCCATATTTAACCAAGACATCAAAGAATTCTATTCTCAAAGTGTTCGGTGGTTTGTTTCTGTGATTTGCTGCTGAAGATTTTTCTAAAAAAGCCAGCTGCTACCTTTAGTTTGTTAAAACTGTGTAAATTCACTTGGGGATTCCAACCTAAGGTATCCAATTTCATTTACCTTATCCCTTCCAGATAGCTTTGAAACTCATATTCTGTGCAACAGCATGTATTATGCTGTGGAATGGGATTGGAAAATGATGATAATGAAAACATTGTTTTGTAAATAAAGCAAATATATATTTGTGGTAATTATATGTTAAATAGTTTGTGTATTATCTCATTTAATTCTTGTAAAATATACGTGATAGGTACTGTTATATTTTTGTCCATTTTCCAAATGAGGTAACTGAGTCACAGAGAATTAAGTATATGACCATGGCAATTCACTGGTAGGTAGGAAAGCTGCTTGCCCTCCAGTGTCCCTACTCTAACCTAAGTCAGAATGTATATATTCTGAGCAGCACAAATATATTTCCACCTTAATTTTTTTCAAAGCAGATTCCCAATGTCCTATCAGCAGTTATTTATCTTCCAAAATGTGAATTATAATTTGCAGTACTAGTGCATATTCTTTTTCAGATTTTTGTCTTATTGACTGTCTTGGTAGTATTTGATGAAGTTGGCTACCACCTCTCTGGACCCCATTATGTTCCTGTCTCCCCAGACACCTGCACTCTTATCCCTACGATGGTTACTTCTCTGACTCCTGTAGAGAATTCTCTTCTGCCATTCTGAAAAATGTTGGTGTTGTCTAGTGTCTCATTTTTACATTCACATTCTTCTTGGGCAATTACACATGTTCAACCACCATCTCATGCTATTAACTCCGGTCCAGACTGCTCCAGAATTTTAGACTCATACATCCAACCGGACACTACCATTAAAAGCCTGATGCACATAAACTTGATCCAATAAGTTCATGTACATTTGGTAAATTATAGTCCCATGAACCTGCTCTTCTATCCAATCATCCATACCAGAACCCAGAAAATTCTATGTAGCTCATCTCACTTTTTCACATGCCCCCAACATTAAACTTTACTAGAGGCCCAGTGCACGAATTCATGCATGGGTGGGGTCAGGCCAGTTCACCCTGATGGGTGCTTATTTAGCTGGGCCAGAGGGGGGAAGGGGCCACGGGTGGTTGGTGGCTGGCCCGCCCCTGATTGGAGTATTAGGGGCCAATTGGGGGCTAGGCCAGCTGAGGGGCTGGTGTGGCGGGGGCTGATCGGGGCTCAGATCAGGCTGGTTGGCTGCTGCAGTGTGTGCCATAGCCACCAGTTGTTCTGGTCTTTCTGCCATTCCGGTTGCTGGATATATATATATATATATATATATATATATATATATATATATATTATATAACCTTATTGTATTCATTACTTCTTTTTTGTAAATGTCCCACATTTATTTACATATGAATTGTGTTTAATAAAGTTATGAAGAATGCAGTACATAACACCTGACAGAAGCAAGACTTTTTGAGAAAACAAATCATGAGTATAGTATATCATGCAAGTATCCATATAAACACAAAACAAATATTTTTAATAATTTTTAAAAGTGTATATATTAAGAATTTTTCAAAGGATGGGGATATAATTATGCTTATGATTAAGAACTGCCTTCATGAGGCTCAGATTCTTGTTGAGGGGTTGAGGTTGGCAAAACAATAAATATTTAAAGAGCCCTGGCCAAGTAGTTCTGTTGATTAGAGCGTTTTCTCATACACCACAAAGTTGCAGGTTCGATTCCAGTCAGGGCACATACCTCTGTTGCAGGTTCAATTCCCGGTCGGGGTGCCTATGGGAAGTAACTGATGAATGTTTCTCTATTTCTCTCTCTCCCTTCCTCTTTCTTCAAAATCAAAAACACATCCTCAGCAATGGACTAAAGAAAAAACCTTCAATAAATAAAATCACATGTAAAGAGATAAATAATATGATTTCTCCTCAGGATGGGATGAGTGTTTCAAAAAAGCATTAAATAGATAATTGGATCAAAAATGAAAGGAGGTAATATTTTATATAAAATATACACTGAGTGAAATGTGTCAGTTAACTGACCTGTCCTTGTTGTAAATTGCCATTGAGGCATCAGGAGTAATGAAAGCCTTCTCTGAGAAGGTGATATTTGGTCAGACTTATCAATGATGAAATGAAATTTATGAAGAGTTGGAGAAACAGCATAATAAGCAGTGGGAAGAACAAGTTCAAAAATCCTGACATGTCCAAAGAGCAGGTTCAAAGATTCAACTTGTCACTGTCATTGTTCTACATCTCTTGGTTTCACTTATTGTAAGATTTGTTCCCTGAAATAATTTTCTCTACTGCTCTTATCAGGATCTCTGTCTAGGCTCTGATCTTTCTTCTGAATCTGACTCACTATGAGCAAAGTGACTGATTTATCCAAGTTTCTAGGATTCCTATGTACAACTGTGCACCACAAAACAACAAAGGATATCACCCACTTAGATTATGATTTGAACAGCACTCCCTAGAGTGCTATGTCCTCATGACCCTGAATCAGGTGCCATCAATTATAAATGGGAGGTAGAAATCCTTTATGACAATCTTTTCTTCTTGATCTACTTGTACCTTCTCTTGTAGTCCTGTTTCTCACAGTTTCCTATCTATAACATCTTATCTCAGTAGCTTTATTCATTATTTAAACTTTAGCTCAGATTATCACCTACATGGAGTCTAGGTTAAGTACTTTTAATTGCAATCCTGCTCACTTGTTTTTTTTTAAATGTGTATACTATTTATAGTTCTAAAATTTATGTCTGCACATATTAGCACTTTGCTTAAAATACTTTGTGTCTCCATTATCTGTAACTAGAGGCCTGGTGCACAAAAATTTGTGCACTGGGGGGTTGGGTCCCTCAGCCTGGCCTGTGCCCTTACACAGTCTGGGAGCCCTCAGGGAATGTTCTACTAATAGCGGGGAACGGTCCTAAGTTGCAGTCTGGCCTCCCTCTGCAGGAGGCTACCAGGTGGGCCGGTCAGGGGACAGCACCGCCCCCATTACCCTGCTGCTGCCCCTGCTGCCAGCCTCCCTCTGCTGGAGGCAACCAGGCAGGCAATCAGGGGAAGGTGGTACCCCCATCACCCCACTGCTGCTGCCACTGCTGACTTCCCTCTGCAGGAGGCCCCTGGATGGGTGATCAGGAGACGGCGCATCTCCCCACCTCTCCAACCCCCCATTGTCCCTCCACTGCCGCTGGTCACTGCCGCCATCCCCCCTCATCCACCCTCCCTCTGCCCACTGGCATACACCTTGGCTGGCCTGGCGCTGCCTGTTCTTCAGCCCCACCAACTAGTCATTCTACTGTTCAGTCAATTTACATATTCAGTTTTTATTATATAGGATAATAAGTCTAATATCCTTAGCATGACTATCTCCTTTAAGTTCTCTCATCCATGTCATAAAAGATTAATACTCAAGTATGGACTCCCTCACAGTTTTCTGAATAGGCCCAGCTAACACTTCTGTCATCCCCTGCTGATTCCTCTGTTTAATCCTCGGCTACTCTAGTCTCCTTGCTTTCTCTCAAGGCTCAGTCAAGTGTCAAGTACACCATAAGCCTTTTTCTGATCCAGGCACAGAACTTTCTCAATGCCCCAGCTTTCCTCTGTGTGAATGTTGGTCACGACACCTGTTAGTATTTATTGAGTTCACTCTTTAATTTTCTGTTTTCTTTAAGAAAGTGCCAATGAACATGGGACTTTTTCTGTTTGTTTTCAAAAAATGGATAGAGTGGACACCTGAGAATTGGTTAATATTTGATTGAGTAGATTAAAGAGTAATTTTAAAAAAAATTGGAAAGGATATTGAAATGGGCTCCACTGAAACCATATTTTTAATAAATGTAATTTATAAAAGAAGATTCATTCTGTGAGTTCAGTTTTACTCTCAAGGTGAAGTATCTTCATATTTTATGTATAGCATGTTAGGATAGTCTGCCACTGCTGCTTTACGATGGGCATTCACATCTCCTGAAACTTTGCTCACTGCCATTGACTTATATCAGCTATCCTTCAGGAGAATTGATGATTCCACCTGAAAAGCAAACAGAGCACTGGTCCAGGTTCAAACTTGTAATCTAGGCACCATTATGTGCTGAACTAGCCTGCCTTGCCACTGTGTCTCTTCTCTTTCTGCATGGACACCAACCTTTTATTTATGTTCAAAAGAATGTTATGTTTCAGCTTATTGCCCATATTCAGAAGCTGTAGCTACCAACTTTTAGTTCCCCCACTGGACGTGTGGAGTAGGATTTACAGAACATTTGTTTGTCACACTTTTCAGATTAAAAAGTCTTGCAAGGTCACCTAGAACAATAAAGCAAGACAAAGATAAAATGTTATGGTTAGAAATCAAGCCTGCAAAACACTGTCAACTAGATGAAAAGTTCGTCATATTTTATGGAGAAACTATAATTCTTGCCTGTCCATACTAACAATTCTGCTTGACGATACTTTTGGACTGCTTAGAGAGCCATAGTCCTCTATCCATTTGCTTAAGGCTATGCCCTTTTAAAATTTGCATTCTTCATATACGGTAAAGATCAGTGATGTCTTATTTCCCAGAAACTTCAACTCTAATCAGATCTTTGCCATTTAGACAATTTCCATGAGAAATATGGTATTAGGGTAGAGTGAACATATAATTTATTGTCCAAGTCAGGTCACTCTCAGAGAATAAAGAAAGCTCTATTCGTTATTACACCAGCGTGGTTGGCATAAATTGAAATGTATGGTCAACCTATTCCCTGAAGGTCGTTTTTAATAAGAGGCGATATTTCCCAATAACACAAATCTTAAACACCTCCAGAGACTTCAAGCCCATTCTGAAAACCTAATTTGCCCTTTATATTTCAAAGTGACATGGTTATCATCCAAGGGTAGAGAGATGGTGACAACACTGATGTATGACATGCAATCCTTTCTGTACTTACATCTGGTCGTTGGGACCAACACCCAATGAAGAAAACAAGGTGCCGAGAACTGGTGCTCAGGCATCTCTTTTTGAATCACAGAGCAGCGATTCACTCATAATTATTTTAGAAACCACTTCCAATACTTTTAAATTTTATTTTGGGCATCTTTTCAACTTAAGTGACAGTGTTCCAAAAAGTGGAAATAAACATAAATACTGCATTTACAATTAACCTTTTATTAGAACATATATTTTTAATTATGGTAATTATTTCTAGCCACAAATCAAACGCATGATGTTTTACTTGTCTTTGATAATAAATAGGCAATACTTTATGATACAAAGTTGACACAAAACACTTATAATTTGGGAAAAAGGGAAAGTGAGCCCTATTAATTTTAGAGTTAGAATGTTTTTTTTAATTTACTTTACTTTCTTTTTTTTAGGTTATAAGCTTCATGGAGGGTAGAGAGGGAGTTTTAAACATGTAAGGAACATTTCTATAGTGGAAAATCTATAACACAAATGTTAGAATGGGAAAATTATTTCTGAGGATATATTCTCAATCTCGACATGGCTTCTTAAGTGGACTGGTACCATTGGAAGGCCATCTACTTGTACTCGCTTGGTAAACACTAGAGATCAATTGACTCATATTTTTCTTCCAGAAGTGGCTCTTGAGCAAGCATGAATATATCCCTCATATTTCTTTATGCTTCTAACATGCATGGCATTGACCCTCTTTGGAAGAAAATAGAATATGTTGTATTTGTTTTGGGATGTTTTTCTTTCTGTTCTGTAAGCTTTATTCTAGAGAAAAATGATCATTGACAAAGGTAGGGAATGCTTCCAAAAAATGAATGTTTCTTTAAATGTTGGAGATATTTTGCTGTTGTTTGTTTCTCTTTTGCATTAAGATTATTTTTATTACATTACTTTATCTCTAATAAGGGAAAATTAATTTTAACCTTCTTGGATGACCCGTGAATAATTTTGCATTTTTCTCCTTTGAGTTAAATCAGTGCTTTTCAAAGTATAATACAGAATAACTGTCTCTCAAGGATAATCACATTTAGGAAATGTTAAATGTGTTTTTCATAATACCTGTTAGTAGTGGTCTGGAGGAGATCTAAAACAGGACACTTTTTAGAAAATTCTTATTTAAAAGGATTGGGAGCCCAGCCAACAGGCTCAGTGGTTGAGCATTGACCCATGAACCAGGAGGTCACCGTTCAATTCCAGGTCAGGACACCTGTATGAGTTGCTGGGCTTCACCTGCAGTGGGTGGTGTGTAGGAAACAGCCAATCAATGATTCTCTTTTATCATTTATGTTTCTGACTTTCCTCCTTTCCTCTCTCTGAAATCAATAAAAACATATTTTAAAAGTTTTAAAAAAATGATTGGGGGCATTTTCAAATATACCTCATAAAGAAAACCCCCAAAATGAGCCACATGATTGACTCCTGCTGTTAAATTAATGCATAAGCTTTATAAAAACTGGTTATTACCACATATCTTTAAGATTGGGGATAATGGATTCAGCCTTCTCCTGAGTTTTTCTTTTAAATAATTCTAGAATAGCTGAAGGCATTGATCATATATTTCTCATTGATCATCAAGTCAACTGAAGGAAAATATATTTTCACTACAGGGGGAAAAATGCCCAGTGGGTATTGAGAATAAGAGCATGCTCTCCATATGTGGAGTGCAGCATGATCTACTTTCATGCAGTCAGTGTTTAGTGATTATTTTCTTCTGTTAAGTCTTTATGTTGTAATCCTATATAATAAAAGCCTAATATGCTAAGTGTCTGGTCAACCGGTCGGCTGTTCAACTAATCAAAGTGTAATATGCTAATGAATGCTAAGGCCACTCAACCACTTGCTATGATGTGCACTGACCACCAGGGGGGCAGATGCTCTGACCAGTAGGTTAGCTTGTTGCTGGGGTCCAGCAGATCGGGACTGAGCAAGAAGGGCAGGACACACCCTGGAGCCCTCCCGCAGTCCCTCCCCGGCTGGCTAACCTCCCGCTTCTCTCCCCGGCCCCAATTGTGCACCAGTGGGGTCCATCAGCCTGGCCCGTGCCCTCTAGCAATATGGGACCCATTGGGGGATGTCAGAGAGCTGGTTTTGGCCCGATCCTGCAGGCCAGGCTGAGGGACCCCACTGGTGCACGAATTCTTGGACTAGACCTCTAATTGACATCAGGAAAGGATGAGTCCCTTGAACTCCAAGCATGTTGTAAGGGTTGATTAAATATTTTGGGAGGATGGGGGAGATTTAGATCTTTGCTGTTCAGAAATAGAGTTGAAGATGGAAGAAAAATTCATGAAAGCTCCTGAAAGCAAAATGAGGTCACATACTCAACACCTTTGGTTTTCTAGTACAATGTGACCTTTTAGGTCTTAAAACATTCCCTTGTGTAGGTATTAAGCCTGTAATTAGTTATGGCAATGCCTCCTTCAAAGGATCTTTGAAGTTAAGTTTTTCCTATACTTAATACCTGTCTTTCATATTAATTGTTATAAAGCACTTTAAGATCATGAAGAAGAAAGTTCAAGGAAAGATAATATAACACATTATTCTTCTTTGGGCTCTAATACTTTCAAAGGATTACTTCCTACCTTTTTTGTTTTCTTTAATTAATTAATTTATTTATTTTTATTTTTGTAATTAAATCTTTATTGTTAAGATTATTACTGTTGTTCCTTTTTCCCCCCCATATCTCCCCTCCACCCAGTTCTCACCCCATCCTCTGCCCTTACCACCCCCCCTCCACTGTCCTCATCCAAGGTGTACGATTTTTGTCCAGTCTCTTCCCCCAACCCCCACCCCCCTTTCCCCCAGAGAATTGTCAGTCCACTCCCTTTCTATGACCCTGATTCTATTATATTCACCAGTTTATTCTGTTCATCAGATTTTTCATTCACTTGATTTTTAGATTCACTTGTTGATAGATATGTATTTGTTGTTCATAATTTTTATCTTTACCTTTTTCTTCTTCTTCCTCTTCTTAAAGGATACCTTTCAGCATTTCATATAATACTGGTTTGGTGGTGATGAACTCCTTTAGCTTTTTCTTATCTGTGAAGCTCTTTATCTGACCTTCAATTCTGAATGATAGCTTTGCTGGGTAGAGTAATCTTGGTTGTAGGTTCTTGCTATTTATCACTTTGAATATTTCTTGCCACTCCCTTCTGGCCTGCATAGTTTCTGTTGAGAAATCAGCTGACAGTCTTATGGTTACTCCCTTGTAGGTAACTGACTATTTTTCTCTTGCTGCTTTTAAGATTCTCTCCTTGTCTTTTGCTCTTGGCATTTTAATTATGATGTGTCTTGGTGTGGTCCTCTTTGGATTCCTTTTGTTTGGGGTTCTCTGCACTTCCTGGACTTGTAAGTCTATTTCTTTCACCAGGCAAGGGAATTTTTCTGTCCTTATTTCTTCAAATAAGTTTTCAATATCTTGCTCTCTCTCTTCTTTTGACACCCCTATAATTCGGATATTGGTACGCTTGAAGTTGTCCCAGAGGCTCCTTACACTATCTTCATATTTTTGGATTCTTTTTTCTTTTTGTTTTTCCGGTTGGGTGTTTTTTACTTCTTCATATTTCAAATCTTTGACTTGATTCTTGCGATCCTCTAGTCTGCTGTTGGATCTCTGTATAATATTCTTTATTTCAGTCAGTGTATGCTTAATTTCTAGTTGGTCCTTTTTCATATCCTAGAGGGTCTGACTAGATTTATCAAGGGTCTCACTAAATTTATCGTCTGTTTCTAGAAAATTCTTGAAAAACCTTATAACCTTGTTTTTGAACTCTATATCCAGTAGTTTTCTTTCCTCCATTTCTGTCATTTGTGACCTGTTTCTTTGTCTCTGCATTTTGGCTGCTTCCCTGTGTTGATAGGGTGGCTTTCTGTGCTAGGTGTCCTATAGGGCCCAGTGGCTCAGCCTCCCCAATTACCTGAGGTAGACACTCTTGGTGCAACCCTTTGTGGGCAGTGTGCACAGTCTTGTTGTAGGTAAGCCTTGATTGTAGTTGGTATCACTGGGAGGAATTGACCTCAGGCCAATTGGCTGTGAGAATCAGCTGTGTCTATGGTGGGAGAACTTCTGTGCTGGAGACACACTTATGGGGCAAGACTTGCTTCAGTGGGGCTTTGGTGCTCACTGAGTCTGCCCACTGAGTGTGTCCCTTATGGATCTGAGGAGTTGTAATCTGGATGGTCCCACTCTGACCACTGGGTACACTTGCACTTGGATCTTTAAGGAGGTGCTAATTTAACCTCTGCCTGAGGCTACCCAGCAGGAACCTGCAGATTCCTCTTCCTTGTTTGGGGTTTGGAGGTGCCCAGATGAGGCCCAGCTGTGAAGCAATGCAAGCTGCTGTTGGGGCCTTGGGCCTTCTTTTGGAAGTTCTGGGTCTCTCTGACCCAGCTGCAGTTTGTTAGGTAATTTTAGATTGCAAAGGGCCAGGCCTTTCATATACAAAAGCCTCTGTGCACAGCTTGGGTGGGACGGGGTCTCAGGGAATCAACAGGGAAGAGCAAACAGCTATGGCTGATCCTCAGTCCTGCCCTAAGAGGCCCCAGGTCTCAGTGTCCCTCGGTTATCACTGCAAGCACCTCTGAGAGAAAGCCGCCCTCGAGTTCTGCCCGCTGCCAGACAGTCCAGTTTCTCCCGTATGATTTAGAGATACATTTTTCAGTTAAGTGTTTGGGTCTTGATGACCAATCATAATTTTTCATCTCCCTTTTTTCTCTCTAATATTTTCATTCCTTTACTAATTAATAGGTGGATAATATTTTCAAAAGTACTATTGCAATCCCCTTGCCGTTTTTTGGGTTGTTTGTTTGTTTGTTTGTTTCTAACCCCTCAGAAACAACCCCTCTAAGTCAAAAGCAAGCACTGTCCAGGTAGTTCACCTGGATTGGAAGTGAAGGTAGCAAGCATAGGAGATCATCTAAAATTTTGGGTGCAGCCAAATACAGTTCTGGAGTAGGTGAAACTCAAGCTCAATTTTCTGCAATGCCATTAAGTAGCTATGCTTTGCATGAATAACTGCCTTCCTCCTTAACTCAGTTTCCTCACTTGTGTAATCAAGAGATTGGTAATACATAGCTCAGCCTATTGTGAGATATATAATAATTGTCCTCCAGTAAATAGAATTACTGATCAGTAACTTGGTGTAACAAATGAAAAGGCTCTGTTAGAAAGACAACATTTTTTGTAGGGAAAAATACTAATAGTGTCCTGAAGCATGATGCATTTACTTTATTGTGTCAGTTACCAGATGGGTAAATCAGTGAAATAAAAACGACTTAATTAATTCAGATATCATGATATTGTTATGATCATGAGGAAATAATGAACTAGAAGGTAGAATACTTACAGATACTAAAAGCTGGGTAAATCTACCCTTAAAAGATATGTTTAATATTTATTAGGAAGTCTCTCTGGATCCACTGAGGGTCAGTGTGCTCAGTCTGGTCCAGTAAGTAACTTTATCAGTGTCTTGGTTAAAGATATGAAGGCAATTTAACCAAATGTGTTACTAAATTAAAGTTGTAAGGATTTAGTAATATATTGGATAACAGAATGATGGCAGTACTGTATTGACAGAGTGCATAATGCATTTAAATTATGAGATAATTTTTAAAATGAAGAAATGAGAGAAAGATCCTTGTTGGGATAAACATATTAACTTTTAAGTCCATGAAATGTAAGATGTAAATGTAGAAAATATTTAAGAGTTTACAATGACTATAAGAGCAAAATAAGAGAATGCTGTGATAAGGAGATGCATGTGTGTTATTATTATAGCCAGCCCAAATATATAGATACAAAATATACAACTGTAGTAATTATTGCCCTCCTTAATTTAGACTTGGTTATTAGACTGTTGGACTCAATTGTACTCGCTCCACTCTGAGGGATAAAGGTAAATGTTAATGTATTAAAGAAAAGTTAAGTAGTTGGTGGCAGCTGTTGATAAGAGGATTAAGACATTAAGGGCAGTCATTTAGATTTAAAATCAACTACAAAAATTATGTAACTGAAAATATCTAACCATGTACTTCTCTTCAGTAACCTTCTGTCTGGGAATTGACGATGAAGATAGTCCTCAACACCTAAAAACAACATATACCCAAGCTTCTAAATTTCAACATTAGTTGTAACAATAAAATACTGGAAACAGTCAAAGTTGCTGGTGAGACATTTATGTACCACCCAATCGAATCCTATTTTTTTGTGAAATAAGTATGACAATATTTTCTATGAACCAATTTAAAGTGAATTCCAGGATATATGGTGTAAAAATGATTATAGTATGCCAACTTTTGTTTAATAAATATGGGTAAATAAAACTATGATTCCTACTCTTTTTGTCAATACCTCTATACCTATATATCCAGCTATCCTTCTATCTCTGTACCTTTTGGTGTAAAGGAACAAAGGAAGACTAAACAAACTAATGAAAAATAGTTACCTCTGAGTGGTAGATGAAAATGGTGTGGAGGGAATAGAAATGGGAGTATGACCTCTCTAAAAATATCTCTTTATATAGTTTGATGTTGGAAGTATGAAAATAGTTTATATATTCAAAAAGCTAAGTTTTAAGAAGTTGAAAAAAGCAATTGACTAAAATAGAAATAAATTATCCAAACTGAAGATCAAAATAATAAATATCACACTAAGAAAGAATTCAATTATTTTACTAATGAGTATACTAGTTAACTAAAATATTTAATTTACATAATGTATGTATGTTTATTCATAAACTCATGCTTAGAAAGATATATTATGACATTCAAAATAATTGCACAAATATGAACTGATTTTTGTGGGTTTGTTGTAGCTGTATTGGTCTAGTCATTCTGAAGCTATGTGTGTCTTATTGTAGAAAAGAACATATGAGTAAATGCATACGTATTGTTGGGAGAAGGAAGATTCAAATATGGAATAGGATAGGGTGGAAAAACACTGTAGTACTGGGATTTACTTAGAAATATCAGTTTAATCCTATTATACACAAAACACCCACCCACCCACACATGCACAGACTTAATATATCCTTTGAACACAAGCATATATCCATTCATCTTGAATCCATCTAACTATTCTATATCCCAACAATATGTTTTTCCTTTTTATTAAAGTATATCATGCCTTATAAACACCGTTCACCTCACACATATTAAAAACTGGGAAACTCAAATGGCTGGTTTCAGGTCTGAAGCAGGAAAAAACAAGGTGAGTCTGGGGCATCTTATTATGCTAGAAAGCAAAGGAATACTCAAAGAGTATCAGGCTCAGTTCCAAAGGGTACAGATATTATTTTTAGGGAATTTAGTGACATAATTTGAGATATGTATTGTCAATAAGAAAAAGACAAAATAACATGTTGAATTAAAAAAATAAGTCATGCATGTGCCCATAGTGATGCAAAAGATAAAGAAAAGAAAAATGGGAAAGGTAGCCTCATTTTTTTCAAAGATATTTTTATTAATTTCAGAGAGAAAGAGAGAGGGAGAGAGAAATAGAAACATCAATGATGAGAGAGAATCATTGACTGCAATGCCCCCTACTGGGGATCAAGCCCACTACCCAGGCATGTGCCCTAATTGGGAATTGAAGCATGACCTTCTGGCTCATAGGTCAATGCTCAACCACTGAACCAAGCCCACCTGGTGAGGAAACCTCATTTTTAATACAATAATATGTTTTGCAGAATAGCTGGCCTGGATTTTTATAGGAAAATAGAGTAAATCAGGTCAACTATTCTAAAATAGAGGAGACTAGAGTG
Source organism: Myotis lucifugus (assembly GCF_000147115.1). NCBI lineage: Eukaryota > Metazoa > Chordata > Mammalia > Chiroptera > Vespertilionidae > Myotis > Myotis lucifugus. The sequence continues at coordinate 747,514 of NW_005871418.1, read as the reverse complement.
ACATAACAATCATTGCATGATATAAACTTTTTTTGCATTATGGATTAAAAATAAATTAAAAGAATGTATATGACTAATGGCGAAATCTGGAATATTGGCTATATGTTAGATAATTTTATTAAAGGTGATTTTTCTTAGGTATGGTAATGATAGTATGGTCCATTCTTGAGAGAGATCTGTTGAAATTTTGTGATGTACAGAATCTATTTTAGATTGTTTGACAAAAGAGCTTTGGTGTGTTTGTGTGGAGAAAGAAAAGGAGATGAAACATAATATGGCAAGATATTGAGAGTTGGTGAATAAAAAGTGAGGATTATTCAGGTCTTGACAATACTGTTCTTTCAGTTTTTCTCTAAAATGATAATGGAATCTTAAAAGATTCTCGAGGAATGACAGACGACAGGACATAAGCAATAAACTAAGCAGGCCTCTCACCAACAACCAGGAGAAACCCAAATATATTATAATAATATTTCCAGTGAGCTGAGACAGCTTAAACTTATATGCCCAGTGATATATCTTTCATGAGTGTTAGGTTTTGGCCAATGACATAGGCTGTGAAAGAATTCACAACTAATAATAGAGATGCAGAGAAGAAGTTTATTTTACTTTCCTTAAAGGAAAATGACCAAGTATAGAGAATCAATACAGGGCCAGAAACAAAGGGTGGCCTCCCCTTTAAAAGGGTAATGATCTCTATTGCTAGGTGACACAGAAGAGAAGAGGATTTGGGGCTGAAGTTGAGCAGACATCCAGGGGGTTTTCTTGCAAAGTTAGTTTGTTTGCTTATCAGGAGACAGTCCAGCAGATGTCCTAGGGAGGTGTCATATCAAGCCTATAAAACATGCTCAGAGCAAATGTTATGAAGAGTTCAAAGAGGCTTGTTTGAAGGAGAGGAAGAGAGGGAACTTTCTATTAATTAGAGACTCCTTGGTGAGAATTATCCCTGTGTTGTGAAAATAGCAGGGAGGAGGTAGATGCAAAAATGAAGCCTTGAGAGTAGCTTAGCTTGTCCCTCAGTTAAAACAGAGAGCTGTTTGAATCAGAGGAGCTAACAATATTGAGATTTAATTACCGGGCACTTCTCATAAATGTGTAAGGCCACAGGGAAAAATAAATAAATAAATAAATAAATAAATAAATAAATAAAGGCCTTTTCCTGTCCTTACAATGAGCAAAGTTAAAAAGAAAAAAAAAAATATTTTTAAACTTGCAAAATAAACACAAAAAAAGTATCAGTAAAATTAATGCTAAAGGTACAATTTAGGCAGAAGGAAATGGTAACAGAGATGCAAGAAGAAATTATAAGGAATGATACTGGTACATATGTGCTCAAAACTAAACCAATAACTGTATAAAACAATCATTTAAGTTTATAAAGATGAAAAACGATTTTCTTAGAACTTAAAAATTTAGGATAACTATGAAAAAGAAAATTATAAAGCACAAACATCAAAAACTAGAGTAGATAAAGTAGAATAATAAAAGAAGAGGCAGAATATTGAGCCTTGAGAAAACATGAAAAATACAATGCAAGTGATAGAGGAAGATTGGGCAATAATGAGAGGATCAAGGTATAGAGTTTAGAAGAATCAATGAAGTATATTATGAGAGCATTTCTAAGCCCTGAAGCAATTTAGCAACTCTAAATCATGAATACAGATTATTTTATAAGAATTAAGACTAACAATATCATTGAAACTACTAGTGAGCCCAGAAATAGAACATGTTTTATAGACAGAAGGCTTTGATTAAGTTTCTGTTTATCAGTGTAGGGTGGCCTACATTACTTACTTAAGGCAGGTCTGCACATAGCTTTCACCAATTGACATGAATGGTGATGATGCTAGTCAAATCAAACTTGTGTGAGGTCTGATTAAGTCTGAATACAAGTCTGTGACCTCTAGCATAATTCTTGTGACCACTTCATATATGACATTCAGTTGGTGTAATTCAAATGTAAGTTAAGAGTAAAGACATAGAATTGTGTGAAATAAGAAGGTGGCATGTAGAATAATAGTCAAAAGTTTGCTTCGATGTTAGGTTTAACTACAGGGCATAGAAGGGAAATCTGAGGGTTAATAAAAACTTTAAATTCAGAATCCTCTCTTCCTTTGAATAGGCCTTGTAAAAATCTCTGATATATACAGTTTCATATGCATCTGTGGCTCTGCCTAATTTTAATGGGTACTGCTTTGTGATTCTTTGGAAAGAAAAGTATCATGAGATTTGAAGTCTATCAGTTGATTGCACATTTCTTGTTCAGTCAAAACTTACTCAGAATTCTAAGTGTACATTTGCTAAGACTGCTTGAAGGGTTGGTGATGGGTGATTTAATTCTCGGATATTTTATGTGATTGCAATCTGGAAGGCTGAACTCTTTTGGTGATGGCTAACCATGCAGGAACTAGGTTAACACAATTTGCAATGGTAATCTCTCCTTCATCAGTGCATTTCAATCACCCTTGACATTTATCTCTCAGGCTAGATTCAATGCCTGTAAGCCAGAGTCTTCAGGAGGGAGAAGTTGGCTTTTTCCTGTCTTCCTTCTTGGTTTCTAGGTCCAAATGTGAGGTAAAAGTGTGCCTAAAATACTAACATTGATTTCTAGGAATCTGAAGGATTGTGTATTTTTTTATCCATAAGTCACTCAAAATAGTCTGGTGTGCTATTAAAAGGAATAGGTTAGGTCTCAATTGTCCTACTGAGTTTTCCTTTGATGTCTCCCTCTGGACTAAAATATGAAGAGACTGGACCTAGAGTTGAGTTATTTTAGTGAATGTGTTTGATTTAGTGAAGAAACGGAGCTACTTACATCATTGTGGGCATAGGTATTTATTTAGTATGGGAATTAGATCTTACACAAATATCGGAGCAGCAGAGGAAGTGAAGGTCTTCCACTGGGAGTGGGGAGATTAGAAAAATAATCACTCACACGTTTGTCTGAAGCACTTGTCCCGGTAGACAGGTAAGAGCTTGCAGGGAAATGAAAGAAATCAAATATGTCTATCACCAAAGAGGAGCTTTCCAGGGGGCACTTGAGGCAAGACCTATAAGATAATGTCGCCCTGAGGAGCTGCCACCTCTGTTGGTCCACAGACATGTAGGTCTGGGGCCGCCCTTGGCCAGCAGAGCCAGCGGTGGGAAGGATGCTCTGGACACATGATGCCTTGTGGAATTGTGCACCTGAAACCTGTATGATTGTGTTAACCAGTGTCACCCCAATAACGTAAATAAAAAGGAAAGCAAAAAACAACAACAACGAGTCAGATGTTTAAGCCAAGTGAAAAAAGAGAGAGACCGAGAGAAAAATGAAAATAAACTGGGATGTGCCATACACCGCTGCACCTTGTCTTTGATCACCTTCTGAACATAGGGACTTCTGTTTCCCCATCTTCCATATCTAAAAAGTGTTTCTCTTCTGCTCAACTTTAACCTATAACTATAAAAAAAATAGTATTGGGGAAATGTGTTAACATAAAAACATTCAAACCTGTAAAGAATTTTTGTGAGTTTATTTGAGCCAAACTGTCAACAATTGCCAAGAAACAGTATCTCAACCAATTGGGATAATGCTCCTTGTTTTCACGTTGTTTTATGCATTACAGTCAAAGGAGGAGACATACGTGGATTACATGAAATCCACTGGTGGTAGATCAGGGAGACAGGAGAAAGCAAAGCGGGGAAACTTCTGAGATTGGATAAAAAGTAAAATGATAGACACATACTTCTTTTACTTAGGTGGGTGCAGGATAGTTAATAGTCAACAATTAACATGACAATAACAATGAAGGAATCTGTGGTCTCTGTCCTGGCGCCCAGGGCATTTGGTTGTGCCCTGAGGGGTCCGGAAAAAAGGGAAGTTACAAGTTACCCTGACATTTCTATAATGTGTTATCATAGATACAGAAAGACAATAGGCTCAGTGAAGGTAAAGATTGACCTTGTCAGGCAAGATACTGGCCTAGGACGAGACTATCCACCGTGACTGCTTTTAGTTAAAGTTTTAATTTCAGACCATCCTTTGTGGTTACTTTAGGTCTTTGAGTTTTCAAGACCGCCGTGCAGGCCTTCCCTGAGGTTAGCATGTGGTCCCTTTCATCCACAAATGTATTAGCCTGACATGCAGCCCAGCTACTCTATTGAGAAGCTAGAGATTTCCATGTCATTTGGGACGACTGGGAGTCTAAAGCATTATCCAACTGGGAATAAAGAGGCAGATAATAGAAACAAGGAAATAAGTCAGGTGCTGAATATAAAAGTTCTATCAACCAGATGAAGGCAGGAGAAAAGAAAAGAGTCCCAACAGATGGCTTCTGTCCTGATGGCATATGTTATGCCAGGAGGTAGGAGGTTAAGGGCTGGAAGGCTTGTACGAAGATCCAGAGGGGAGCAAGAATTACCTCTGAGATGACAAAGGGTCATAGATGAATGAAGCTCACATTTGTTGCTATTTTCTTTTTTCTTTAAATGTAATTAGCAGGAGATTAATCATAGCAACTTTTGAAAAAGTTGCTTGTTAAAAATGCAGATTTCTGGAACCTCCTTGCAGACCTGGGAATCAGAATCTGGTGGGTTTGGTCTGAGGAATCTGCATTTTAACAAGCTTCTCAGATTGTTCTGTGCAGCGGAGTTTGGAAACAGAACTTGGAGAGTGACTAATGCGTGCCTGGCGCAGGTCAGGTCCCTCAGAGGCACGGCTGTTTCAGCACTGAGACCTGGACCGGATTGATGGAACAGAGGCATAAATGAAAATTTAAAACCCCAAACAAAACTAATAGAATAGATGTTGTTTTTTCTTTAGAGTAGAGAAAATTGAGGCTAGAGATGGCAAATAAATTATTCATGTCACACATCTAGCAAGTGACCTGGTTCATATTCTAATTCAGATTTGTTTGGCTGGAAGTGTATCCTCAGGCTGCTGAATGGGAAAATGGCCAGGCTTGAAGATTCCCTCACTTACTTGCTTAACAAATACCAGTGAGACCCCTCAGGGAAGGAAAAGGAGTCCTGGTCTGCCATTAAGTTAAGTGTGTGTGGATTTCTAAGAAAAGTCCAGGAGGTTGAGCTTTCCCCTACCTCCCACCCCCACAAAACAATAAAACAGAAAGACCAACCAAGTGATGGGCAAGGTGAGGGTCTGAGAAAATCCCTCTGGAGAACATGAGAACTTGACCCTTGTCCTGTTTCCTGATGCACCGCCCCCTCCCTCTCTGTGGACCCGCCTCATCTTGTGCACCCTTCGTGTACTGAATGTTCACACTTATTCTCAAAAAGGAATCTCTGGCTTGTATCTATAATAATATTAATTTTAAAGTTAATAAACAACATCTGGCAATTTTGTGTATATTTTTGAGAGCAATACTAAGGAATCACTTTGGCTAAGTTTATTTAATCACGCTGTTGAGGGAGCAGGTAAGTATAGGAAAGCTGTGAAATCAGACATCAGCTGTACAGGTGAGTCCAGCTGTGGAGCTGAGCGCTGACCCAGAGTCCTTGCGTTCCGTCTTAGGCACCACTGCAAGAGGTCCGAGCACTGCTGGCTGGCTGGGTTCCTTTCCAACAGTCAGAGCTGGCCCAGGGGTTGGAGTTGTCTTGAGAATTAAATAATTCTTCCCTGTAAAATATTTTTTCAAGGCCTTGTCTTTATTCAGGGATGCCATCAACAATTAATTTATAAAATACAAAGTTTCAGTCCCTCAACTTTAATTCTATTTCCGATTTATTCACCAAATGAGAGTAAAGCTATCTTTCTTCCTATATTTTGATTAATTCTTAAGACTAACAAGATAAAAATTGTACAATAGCTTTGGACATATATGAAGCGATATGTATTATAAGATATGTATTCAACTTAGAGAGAAATAATCTTACATCAGCAACAATTCTCTTTCTTCCAACATCCCCAATCCAGTGCTTTTGCTATCTCTACTAGTCTAAGCCATCTTCTCTCCCTGGCCACCAATCTCCTAAATTACCCCGCTGTGTCCTGTCTGCTTCCTCAAGTCATTTGATCCTGTCATTCCCATGCAGTAAGTACAAGTCTTGCCATGGCATCCAGGCCCATGTCATTTGTCCTCACCTGCTTTTCCCAGCCACATCTGCTACCAGTGTTCCTTTGGTTCTCCATATTCCAGTACCACAGACTTGCTTTCTAATCGTCAAACATGCCCAACTCATCTCCACCTTTATTTTGCTCTTCCCATTCCTTCAAATATTACTTCTTCAGGGAAACCTTTTAAAATCAGCCTAAATGAAATAGCCTAAACTTCCTCTTTCTACCGTTATCCTATTTTATTTACTTCATAGCACTTATCACTATCTGTTTGTTCACTTGTTGCTGTATGTGTGTGTTAGTTTTTCTGCTACTAAAATGCAAGCTTAATCAGGGTGATGTCTTTGTCATGTATTTCTAGTTCCCAGAGGAGTGTCTGTCACCTACTGGGTTACTACACAGTTGAATAAATGAATGAATAAATGGGAGGGGTTCTCTGATATGTAATAGCTCAGTAACTGGACAGATTCAGGCAAATTATGAGATACAGATGGCTCCAAAGAAAACCTTTTTTATGTTATTCCATATATCATAGTTTTACAAAGTATCATGCTTTGCAGCCACAGGGTCTGAAATAATGAAACAGAGCATACTAGTTGGCCTTGGAACGAACCTCTCCCTACGGCAGATGGAGTAATGAGGAGAAAGCTCAGGCAGAATTTAAGTTGATCACTTAGAAAAAATCTCCGGCACATACAGAAAGGGTGACTACGGGCACTGGTTTCCAAGTCAGGGGATCTGCAGCGGTTCGGTAAGAGAATTATAAATGTTATTTTCATGTTATGTAACTCTAATCAAAATACGGTTTCTTTTCAAAATGTGTACATGTTTAAATAGAAATGAGGCAATGCTTCATAAACACAATTTGATGAGATGCAATGTTTAATTTTATGTGTCAATTTAGGTGGACCACAGTGCTCAGATATTTGGTCAACCATTTTTCTGGATGCTTCTATGAAGGTGTTTTTTTTTAAATTAAATTGATATTTAAATGAGAGGACTTTTAGAAAGCGGGTCACCCTCCATAACATGGGTGGGCCTCGTCCAATTAGTGGAAGGCCTTTATAGAACAAAGACCGACCTCCCCTAAGCAAGAAGGAATTCCACCACCAGACTGCCTTGGGGACTCAAAGTGCATCTCTTCTCTGAGTCCCCAGACTATTGGCTTATTCCATCAGATTTTGGAATTTCCATGTCTCCACAGAGCCATGACCATAAACTAAATCTCTATCTCTGCTCCCCCCTTTATATATATATATATATATATATATATATATATATATATATATAATATGCTAATGAGAAAAGTTTGCATAACTTGTCCAAATATTTATTTGGTCATTAATTTAATTATATATCCAGTATCAAATACAGTGGCCCCATTTGTCAATTGTGAAAGTAGATTACTAGTAAGAATCAAAAGATAATAAGTAATTCCCATGAAGTATGAAGTTATTTAAGTGATTTAACATATATTAGGAAAGAAAAATGAAGGAGTAAATTCAATTTAGTTCATTTCCTCTGGTTTAGCAATTAAATCCAGTCCTGGATTTAGAAACAAAATTATCTGGGGGGAAAAAAAGGTAGAAAGAGCAAGTACAACACACACAATATTAGTATTCAGTGAAATTGCTGGCCTTAGTGGGTTAGTCTTATAGAAGCTGTTAACACATGCATGAACTCTAGTTCAAAGTTATGCTCAGCACAATTTTTCTTTTTAATTGCTCAAGACACTCCACTGTGAAATTGGCTACTTTGACTGCATAGAGTTTAAAGACTCAAGTCATTGTATTTTATAGTTAACATGATTGCTAATAAAGAACAGTGGTAGCATGAAAAATTGCAGAGACAGTAAACTGAGGGCTCAAGAGTTCTACCTGCACAAATTTTGAAATACATATTCTGCACAGCCCTCGTCAGTTTCACTCAATGGATATTGCATCAGCCTGCAGACCAAAGGGTCTCAGGTTCAATTCTGGTCAAGGGCACAGGCAAAGATTTAAATAGGAACTCATGATACGGTGGTTTAGTATAAAAGGTAAGGTATCTAACTAAGAATAGTCCATGAGATTGGGAGGGTGGGCACAGATAAAGTTATATCAACAGAATTATCCACCAAGGCTTTATTCAGTTACAAGTATTACTTGTACTTTTGGTAGCATTACTTTGGCTTGCAAATATAGTTATATTCAGCATACTTTTAGAAAGCCGATGACAGGATTGTGTCTGTACACGTGTGTGTGTCTTCATGATATACCATTAGTCTTGTCCCCAGGTTTTTGCTTTTGTTAAGCCTTTAATTTAACAAATACTTATGAGTTTCTGCTATGTACCAGACACTGATAGACTTAATAATTTATTTTTTATACAGTCAAAATTAGCTCAGGACAAATCGTGTCATCTTCTAAACACTCCATTTTTGAATACTTGATTAAAAGATTTATTATAAGTCTATGAGAAAGGCTTCAGTTCTTGAGCTCATCTGTTTGGGTTCTCCCTTCATTATCATAACCATTGGAGCCCTCAGCCCCTACTTGGCTGACCAGGTGTGTTGAATTTTATTCTCTGAAATCCACTTAACATTTCTAAATCCAGTTGCATGCTGCACACCAACTGTGGTTAACCATCATGTAAATTAGAAAAACCTTAATGTCTTCTTAGTGTAGTTATTCCTTGAATGGGAGTGTTTGTATGGGGTGGAGTTTAGCAGCCAATCTAAATCATTGTCATTATTTCATGCAGTTGAGGTAAATTATATCCACCGAAGATGTAATTATTGATGCTGAAACATTAACATGTCCAACAATATAATTGGGTTCTATATTTCTTTGCAATGGTGAACATGTCAGAGGAAAATCTACAGAACAGCAAAGTCAGATTCCAAAGGCAAATTGCACAGGGACTCACCTTTTGGGCTTAGACCATTGCCTCCTGTTAAGTGTCTTTTTGGTGATGCTGTGAAAAGTGCCCTGAAATGGAATATAGAAAGCCAAGACACAGCTGTCTTAGCTGAAGGGCTCAGAATTGATATTGCCTTGAAGTCCGAAACGCTGTTATGATAGGCCAGCTCCAACCTTCACATGTGTTTTGCTTTGTTGCATTATGTTTAAAAAAACCTTTATTAGAGTTACCAACATTGAAAATGGTGAATTTTGCCCTAGCCAGTTTGGCTCAGTGGATAGAGCACTGGCCTGCAGACTGAAGGGTCTTGAATTCGATTCCGGTCAAGGGCACATACTTCATGGTATGTGCAGTCTCCAGGCCCTGGTCAGGGGCATGTGGGAGGCAACCAATTGATGTGTCTCTCTTACATCAGTGTTTCTCTCTGTCTCTCCCTCTCCCTTACATTCTCTCTAAAAAAACAATGGAAAAAAATATTCTCCAGTGAGGATTTTTTTTAAAAAAAGAAAGTAAGAAAATGATGAATTTTGACAAAAGGATGATAATTTTAAATTCATTTGGACAATTTAGATCTGGTGCACATTCCTGCATGGCCATGATCAGCTGGAGCTGAGAAGTTTCCTCTCCTTTTAGATAGAGATCCCCAGGGCTTCACAATCCCAGCAGCCACTTTTTTATACACCACCTGCCTGTAATCATATGGGTTTGCCATCCCTTATTTAATCAAAATCCTTTAGTTTTCCTATGTAAATATTTGGGTTGTGAAGAAAGAATAATTGGCCTGAATTAACCAAAAATGAAACTCACATCTCCTAAGTAATTATGTCATTAATTAAATATTTATCACAAAATATGTTTTTAAGAAAACTGTTTCAAAAATAAATCAGTGCCGAAACCGGTTTGGCTCAGTGGATAGAGTGTCAGCTTGTGGACCAAAAGGTCCCAGGTTTGATTCTGGTCAGGGGCATGTGCCTGGTTGTGGGCACATCCCCAGTGGGAGATGTGCAGGAGGCAGCTGATCGATGTTTCTCTCTCATCGATGTTTCTAACTCTCTATCTCTCTCCCTTCCTCTCTGTGGAAAATCAATAAAATATATTTTTTAAAAAATCAGCACTCTTAATTTTTCTTATCCTCTCTTTCTCCAATAGAGCAAGGGTAAAGTCCTAAAATAATCTTGATTTTTTATTCATTATGCATCCTGAAACATGCTTGATAAAGGAGTCAACTCTGTATTAAAGGGAGACCTGATTTGAAATCAGTCTACTGACATTGCAATAAAATGCTTTGTATCAGGAAATATACACCTTTTTTCCTGTTCACAAGCTGAGCTATATTCACATAATCTAGATTTGTCTTATACTTTACACTTTTATAGCCTATTTAATTTTCTAATCTCCCTTTAAAAAATGGTTGGCATTGTGTCATACTATGTTTCAATATTATATATACTGAAATCTACTGGGGATTTCTGGGAAAGTTTTGCCAACTCTTTCTACCTCTTTTTTTTCTCTTTCCTACATAAAACATTAAGATGAAGCTGGAACAACTGCATGAGACAATAGTTATTGGGACAAAAGGCACAATATAAGAATCAGAGTCAGGAAAAATTGAAAAGCCTGACTGTGTTACTGTGTTAAGCCACTACAGTTGGCTTTTTGTTAAATGGGCCAAATACAATCCTAACTTATAATTGATAAATATATATCTTCATATGCTAATTAGACTGGATGTCCTTCCAGACATTCTTCCGGACAACCTTCTGGACAAAGCCGGGCTGCGAGGGAAGCCCTGGTCCCAGGTGCCTGCTGGTGGATGGAGGGAAGCCTGGGTCTCGGGTGCCAGAGGGAAGCTGGTGCTGGCAGCCGGGGAAGGAAGGCCTAATCTTGCACAAATTTCGTGCATCAGGCTTCTAGTATGTATATATATATATATATATATATATATATATATATATATATATAGAGGCCCGGTGCACAAAAATTTGTGCACTCAGAGAGGGGGGGGTCCCTCAGCCCAGCCTGTGCCCTCTCGCAGTCTGGGACCCCTCAGGGGATGACCACCTGCTGGTTTAAGCCTGGTCCCCGGGGGATTGGGCCTAAGATGGCAATCAGACATCCCTCTGGCAGCCCGGCAGCCCTCGGGAGATGTCCACTTGCCAGCGGGGAGCATGCCTAAGTTTCAGTCGGACATCATTAGCGCTGCTGAGGAGGTGGGAGAGGCTCCCACCACCACCGCTGTACTGGCAGCCATCAGCCTGGCTTGTGGCTGAGCAGAGCTCCCCCATGTGGGAGCGCACTGACCACCAGAGGGCAGCTCCTGCATTGAGCATCTTCCCCCTGGTGGTAAGTGTGTGTCATAGTGACCAGTCATTCCCAGTCTTTCTGCTGTTAGGGTCAGTTTGCATATTACCCTTTTATTATATAGGATAGAGGCCTGGTGCATGGGTGGGGGCCAACTGGTTTGCCCTGAATGGTGTCCCGGATCAGGGTGGGGGTCCCACTTGGGTGCGTAGCCAGCCTGGGTGAGGGGCTGATGGCTGTTTGCAGCTGGTCACACCCCCTTCAGGGTGGGGGTCCCCACTGGGGTGCCTGGCCAGTCTGGGTGAGGGGCTGAGGGCCGTTTTCTCCTTTTTTTTCTTTTTTTTTTATTCTGAGATTTATTTACCTTCTATAATTGAAACATTGTTGCCGTCACTGGTGCTCCCAGCTCTGAGGCCTCATCCGGCTGAAAGCAGGTATCTGGGGTTTGTTTAGCTTCTATAATTGAAACATTGTTGCTTTCGGGCTCAGAGCTGGGCTGCGGCATGCTTCAGCTGCGTGGCTGCTGGCCGCCATCTTTGTTGGCAGTTAATTTGCATATTGCCCTGATTAGCCCATAGGAAGCGTAGCGGAGGTACGGTTAATTACCCTTTTTGTCTTTTATTTTATATATATATAAGAGGTACGGTTAATTACCCTTTTTTCACTATGATGTGCACTGACCACCAGGGGGCAGACACTCAATGCAGGAGCTGCCCCTGGTGATCAGTGGGCTCCCATAGTGGGAGTTCCACTCAGCTGACCATCAGCGCCAGACGCCAGGCTCATGGCTGGCAAGCGCAGCTGCAGCAGCATGAGCCTTTCTAGCCTCTGTGGTAGCACTACCAAGCAGTGGTGGCAGAAGGCTCAGCGAGGCCAGGATGAGTAGGAGCGGCCCGGTGCCCAGCCTGGGCTCAAGCTCCTCCCCAGCTGCCTGCTGCTTTGTGCACTACTACATCCCTCGGTGGATGTCAGGCCAAAACCAGCAGACATTTCCCGATTGGTCCTGGATTGCGAGAGGGTGCAGGCCAGGCTGAGGGACCCCACCGATGTACGAATCCGTGCACTGGGCCTCTAATATATATATTATTTCTTTTTTTATTATTTTATTCAACAGTGTTATTGAGTGCTTATTATACGTCAATCAATATAGTTGTCTTGCTTCTATCTGGGAGTAATGGAAGTTATACTGTAGCATATTACTATTGAGTCTAATATGCTTATGAAGACCAAGAAAGACAAAATATCACATCTTATTTATATCTTTAAAGATTATTAAATGGAGCTATTAGCACTGTGAATGGAAATACAGCCTACCTCTTAGTAAGAAAAGACTTGAGGACTTAACATATGGGCAACTCTGTAATCACATCAATAAAATTAAGAGATAAGCAAGCACAAATTTACAAACAAAAAAATAACATTGATTCTCAGGTAATTCAATCAGTCCCATCTGCTCTATTATTTGTAAGATACAATGTCATTTAGATATAGATGAGAGTGTGTTTGTGTATGTATTTTTATGAGTATGTGTGTGTGTGTTTAGTATACATTTAGTTGTTTCTTTTGCTCATCTTGACTAATAAGTAAGATAATATTTTGTGAATGGCTATACTGATAGCCATTCACACAATATAGCCAATTTAAAATATTCTTAGATCTTCTGAATGAAGCTGGGTTAAAAATTTGTTTTCATACAAGTCTGAGGAAGTTGACAACCTTGAATCTTAATTTTTTCCTTTCTAAATTGAAGAAGTTGAATTAAATAATTAAAAATTTTCTTTTTCTGCCATTATGTACACACTGCTACTCCTGGATCAGTCCCAACAGCTAAGAATAGTCATTGTATGTAAATTAATCATGACTGATAGGTTATGAATAGGAAGTAATAAATTTTCATTTTACAGTAACCATAAAAAATATTCCCATCAAATTGAGATGAATGAAAATCATTCAGCTTACTCAGAAGTTAAAAAATGTATCTCTATATTTGCAATCTCTATGGATTTTAAAAGTGTGAACAGAAAAAAGGAAGAAGGTGACACAAAAGTTTGAAGGTGTATCAGAAACTGCTTTTCTTCATGTGGAGCAATCAGAGAAGGAAGACTGCCTCTCTCACCAGTGTAACCAATTAAATGAGTGTCCTTGTAAGCATTCCTCACAGAAGTGCATTCCTAATGCTAGAATTTCAGGCTCTGAAGTAGGCAGTAAAAGATGAAATAACAACACAACTAGAAGATTTCTAAACCTCTCTAAGCAGTTATACAAAGTTATACAATGATTACACTAATTCATTAGTCTTATCTACAGACAATAATTTAGTGATTGGTATTTGCCAGGCACTACGATAAGGACTTCAGACATAGTAAAGCCATGTACCAAATAGCAGCATTTTGGTCAACCAGTGGCTCCCTATATGACAGTCACCCCATCCTATATAATAAAAGACTAATATGCAAATTATCCCCTTGACCAGGAGTACGACTGGGAATTTCACCAGGGGGTGAGGCCAGCTGGCCACCACCTGTGGCCCCTCCCTCCATCTGGCCCAGCCCAATTCCATCCGTGCACGAATTCATGCACCAGACCTCTAGTATGATTATAATGGAGCTAAAAAGTTCCCATTGCCTACTGACATCATAGCTGTCATATGGTCATAGTGCAATACATTACTCACATGTTTCTGGTAATGCTGATGCACAACAAGCCTACTGCCATGCCAGTCATATAAAAGTATAACACATACTATACTTTATGTATAGTATAAAGTATAGTATGCAATACTCAGTATTGATGACAAACAACTGTTATTGGTTAACATATTTAGCATACTATACATTTTATCATTATTTTAGTGTGTACTCTTCCTAGTTATACAGTGGGGCCTTGACTTACGAGTGTCCCGACTAACGAGTTTTTCGAGATACGAGCCATCTCTTGGCCGATATTTTTATTTGAGTTGCAAGCTAAAATTCGAGTTACGAGGCAGCTTCAGATACCCCACCGCTAGTTGACGCAGTGAACGTCACAGTGAACGCCACAACATCAGCCCAGCATCACGTGTCTCACTCGTTCACTTTAAGCAGTTAGCTCTTAGTTGAAGCATCAGTGTTGTGCTCGCATTTGCACTTGCAGTTATTTTGCAAAACTTCGTTTTTTTCAACCATGGATCTGAAGAAAGTAAGTGCGAAGGACAGTGCTGAGAAGAAGAAGCGGATGATGTGCATTGAATTAAAGAAAGAAATTATCGAAAAACATGACCAAGGTGTGCGTGTAATCGACTTGGCGAAGCAGTACGAGCGTAGCACTTCTACGATCTGCACCATACTGAAGCAGAAGGAGTCGATACAGGCTACAACTCCAGCCAAGGGCATTAAAATAATTTCTAAACAGCGGACATCTATCCATGAAAATATGGAGAAGCTGCTAATAGTGTGGTTAACGGAAAAGCAGCTCGCAGGAGATACCGTGACGAAGGCTATAATCTGCGAGAAGGCACAAGCTATTTACGCTGATTTGCTGCAGCAGACCCCAGGCACTTCAATGGATGAGGCATCGGGCGAGCCTTTTAAAGCCAGTCAGGGCTGGTTCTAAAATTTTAAAAAGAGGACCGGCATTCACTCCGTTGTCAGACATGGTGAGGCAGCGAGCGTGGATATAAAGGAAGGTGACATCAACAAGCTCATCGAGGAGCACTCCGAGGAACTGACAACGCAGGAGCTAAAGGGGCTACAGACACAGCAGCACACGGAGGTTTTGCAGGAAATAGATGACACGGAGGAGGAGGAGGAGGTTATCTCTATAAGTGAGATAAAGGAAATGTTGGGAATGTGGGAGAAACTTTCAGACTTTATTCAAAAGAAACACCCAGAAAAAATTGCAACTGGGCGTGCGATGGAGCTATTTAATGACACTTGCCTAACTCATTTCAGAAATATTCTGAAAGGGAGGATGGAACAGATCTCATTGGACAGGTTTTTATCGAAAACTCCTGTAGATGAAAGTGATGAAAGCATGGCGAAAAGGGCAAAAATTAGCAAATAAGATTCAGTTATTCAGTTATTCAGTTCAGCCTTTCTCCTCCAACTCCATCAGCATCTTTAAGTCGTTGGATCTCCAAGGTAAATGCTGTACATTAAACTTAATAAAACAAGTTCATTGCACTACATTCTATTGTTCAGTATTGTGTTTTTATACAATATTCATTATTTTTAAATACATTTTTCTTATTTAAAAATATTTAACAAAACAATTGTGGTGTTTTTTGGGTGTCTGGAATGGATTAATGGCATTTCAATTCATTGTAATGGTGAAAATTGATTTGACATACGAGTAATTTGAGTTATGAGCTCCGTCACGGAACGAATTAAACTTGTAAGTCAAGGCCCCACTGTATGTTTTAAAGTTTGCATAAAGCAGTATGTCATGTTATGCTGGCAGCAGCCTCATATATCTCCTGTTTACCATGTCTCTTGACTGTATCATTGTCTCTTGTGTTCCATTTACTCTCACATTGTTTTGTTCATCATGGCCCCTAACTGTACAAAATCCACTGAAACCATTGCAAGTAAGAAGCCATATCATGTGATGGACCTGAAAAATTAAATTAAAAGTGATTAGACCTATGAAAGTGAAAAATCAGTGATGGTTATTGTTTGCCAATCAGGCATGTCCCATTTCACCATCACTGTGATCTTCAAAAACAACAGCAAAGTGAAGGAAGCTGCTAAAGACTAAAGCAACAAGGCTTTACTGAAGCAGCAAGACTAATAAAATGTTGGAGGCATGGAGAAGCTTCTAATGACCTGGATTGAAAACCAGACACTGAACATATCGCTCTCAACAACATGATGATTGTGTGCAACACTAATAAAAGTTGTTTGTGATGTTGAAAGAAAAGGTTGGACTTGACCATGATGTTGAATTTGCTGCTACCTCTGGGTGGTTTAAATGATTCAAGAATCATTATTCATTACATAACGTAAAAGTGAGTGGTGAATCTGTGAGTGCTGATGTGAAGACAGCTGAATAATTTTTGGAAACTCTAGATAAGCTGATTGTGGAGGAAAATTATTCACTAGAGCAAATATTCAATATGGATGGAACCTATTCTGGAAATGGCCACCTGAAATAAGTTTCTTCCATAAGGAGGTCAAGTCAATGGGGTTTGCAAGGCTTTTTAAGGACAAGATAAGACTTGCTTGGGGGCAACATTTAAATCCTTTGTGATTAGGCACATTGAGAACCCCAGGACCTTCAAGTATATCAGTGAACACACACTACGAATGTACTACAAGAACAACAAGATATCATGGATGACCATGTCCTCTTCCAAGATATCTGCCTGAATTGCTATGTCAGCTAAATGGAGAAGTGCTGTTTGAAGAATAACACACACTTCATGATTTTCTTATTGTCAGTAATGTTCCCAGAAATACTCCTTTTATTGGCTATCTTTATTCCAATATCAAAGTGATGTTTCTCCTTCCAAATGCCTCCTCTTTGATCAAACCAGTGGATCATGGAGTTATAGCAGCTTTTATTTATTTATTTTTGGTTCCCTAATGGGGAATCGAACCTGTGACCTTTTGGTGCATGGGATGACTCTCAACAAACTGAGCCACACCAGCCAGAGCTATAGCAGCTTTTATAGCCTACTACCTGAGGAGGACCTTTGCCCATTGCTGCAACTGAAGAAGACTCTGATGCAATTATGGAAGGATATTTAATATCTGTATCAAGAACCTTTTCTTTAATGTGATTGCATCAAGAACCTTGCTTGTGCTTGGGTTGAGGTCACCAAGGAGTATATGAATGCAACCCGCAAGAACACACTCAAGAGGTTTGTTAATAACTTTGAAGAATTTGCCAGAGATGAGGAGATTGTAAAAATCAAGACTGTGGCTGATATGGCCAATGACTTTAATCTGGGTGTGGATAAGGATGACACTCAGGAGCTCCTAGAGGTGATTCCTGAAGAATTGGCTAATGAAGAGTTGTTGGAAGCAGAATAGGAATGTGTTGGTAGAAGAAGAGGCAAGAGAAAAGGAAACAGCAGGAGAAGAAAAAGAAGAACTCCAATAACATTAATAGTGAAAGGTTTAGTAGAATTTTTTGGCAGATGTCAACTAGCTTCTTAAAAGTTTGAAAACATGGACCTCAACCCCAAATGTTTTAATTAATAGAGAGGAATGTTCATGTCGCATTACCTACTTATAAGCATGATGAAAAAATAAACAAACCAAGCAAACTACCATGGGCATAGCTCTGAAAAGTGACACCTCTTCACGAAGAGACTGAGGCAGGTCCTTCAGGAGGTGTTCCAAGAGAAGGCATTAAAATATCTGTGACTGCACAGGGGTTGACATTTCCATGCCTGATATTATCCCTGAAGACCTTAGTGGAACAAGATGTGGAGGAGGAACACAGTGATGTTGATGATCCTGAACCTGTAGACCCAGGCTAATGTGTGTGTGTGTGTGTGTGTGTGTGTCTAAATTTTTAACAAAACATTTAAAAATAATAATATTTTATTTTAAAAATATATAAAATAAGGATATAAAGGATGAACATTTTTTTACAGCTGTGTTTTTGTGTTTTAAGCTAAGTGTTATCATAAAAGAGTTGAAAGTTTAAAAAATCAAAAGGTTTATAACATGAAAAGGGTACAGAAAGCTAAGATTAATTTATATTAAAGAAAGAAAATATTAAAAATAAATTTAGCGTAGCCTAAGTGCACAGCGTTTATCAAGTCTTCCATAGTGTACAATAAACTCAAAGGCTAACATGGGCCAAATAATCAAGGTTTAAGTTTATGTGGGCTGCAAAAAAACCAAAAGCTTCAATTTTATGAAGTTACATTTCATAGAAACGTAGGTTTATTTCGATAGAGACATGCTGAATACAAAGGGCTAAAATAAATGAGTAATTGTTAACATAAAATAATAGAACAGTTTAATAAAAAGTAGTATTTTTCTAGAACATTAACTTACCAGACACTGAATAACTGCACAAATTAATAAGCATAAGTCAAATAAACCTATTTTTCTTGTTCTCCGAAAGCGAAATATTTCCTGTTGCGCACACCAAACAAGTCAGTACAAGACTAATGACGAGGTAATTGGCTGCTAAAATATTTGCTGCTAGTATTAGTGGAGAGAAATGGTGCGCCTGCATGTAAGGCACATAAGGAAAATGAATGCAACGCGATTATAGTAATCAGTCATTAGCGAATGTTGTAGTTCCTTATTAATTATGTAGAGCAGGAAATTTTAAAAATTTAGTTATGAAATTTTTATTAAAACGTTTCTTACATACCGTTATATTGGCTGGGCCACAAAACTATTTGTTGTAGCTGCATGTGGCCCATGGGCCATGAGTTTGACATGCTTGGTGTACAACACGTCCTTGGTCTTCCCATTAACTCACCATTCACTCACTGACTCACACAGAGCAACTTTCAGTCCTGAAAAATCCATTCATGGTAAGTGCCCTATACAGGTGTGCTATTTTTAATTTTTGTACCATATTTTCTACTGTACCATTTTAATGTTTAGATATACAAATACTTACCATTGTGTTACAGTTGCCTACAGTATTCTATACAGTAACATAGGCTATAGAAGAATAGTCTATACTATATAGCCTTAGTGTATAGTGGGTTGTTCCAGCTAGGTATGTATAAGTGTACCCTATAATGTTGGCACAATGACAAAATCACCTAACAACACATTTATCAGAATATATCCCTGCAGTTAAGTAATGTATGATTATATTAACCAAGGCAATATATTTGCTGTAGGGATTAAAAAAGATTAAAATATAACAGTATAAATACTGTGTTAAAATAATACATGATAAAAAGATAAATTAACAAACAAAAGACTGTGATAACTTGGGTAAGTATATGCCTAAATACACCCAGTGAAGGCCATCTCATCACTTTTATTCTTAGTAAGAAGGAATAAATTATTTTATGCTATTACTTTGTCCATATGTCTAGAGGGGTAACAAGTGACCTCCCTCTCCCTCCCCCAATCTAGTTTTCCAAGAAAGATAAAAGCAGTTACTCACTTAAGGGACCATGAATGAAAAGGATCCACCAGAGCTAGAAGAATGGTGAGCTTTTATGATTTCTTTATTTAAAAGTATTCCAAAAAAGCGATGTGAAGCCTCAGATGTCCTAACTAATTTATGTTAATTATACCAGGTAGGGGGTGATTAAGACAACCTATAATAGCAAAGGTAGAATGAAGTGAGAATTTTCAGATTAATAGAGTAGAGATTCCAACCCAGTTGGAAAACAAAGCAATAATTGAAATCATATGGAGGATCCTCACCATTTGTCTTTGTTTTCTTAGCACCTAACAAAGGTAGAATGAGCCAAGACTTATAGATTAATGGAGTAGAGACACCAACTCAGTTGAAAAGCAAAGCAATAATTGAGATGAGGTAATGGCACAGGTGAGTCCCGAGTGAGTCCATGTTATTATGATTTTTCCTCCTAAACAATGTTTTTCTCCAGTATTGGTACAAAGAAAATAGTAAAGCCTAGAGATAATTCAGTCGCCTGGGGAAAGAAAAGAGGAAACAGGTGATGCAACAGCAAGGTTGAGAGCATTAATGATAGGAAATGATAGAGCTTTCCTTGGAGAGATTAATCAATTAATACTTATAAATGACCTGAGTGCCTGGTCAGCTGTTCAATGTAAATGAGAGGAGCTAATCTCACCTTAACTTTCTTAATTCATTAACAATCAAAAGGATTATCATAGATTTTGACAGAATTAAGTGACAGTCAACAAAGCAAAATGGGAGTTTCTTCTGAAAAACTAGAGGCCCTGTGCATGACATTCAAGCAGTGGGGGCATCCTCAGCCCAGCCTGCACCCTCTCTAATCGGGGACCCCACAGGGGATGTCCAACTGCCGGTTTAGGACATCCCCCTCGAAATCTGGGACCGCTGGCTCCTAACTGCTCACCTGCCTGCCTACCTGCCTGACCACCCCTAACCACTCTGCATGCCTGCCTGATCGCCCCTAACCACTCTCCCTACCTGCCTGACCACCCCTAACCACTCTTCATGCCTGCCTGATCGCCCCTAACCACTCTCCCCTGCCTGCCTGGTCACCCCTAACCACTCTCCCCTGCCTGCCTGATCACCCCTAACTATTCTCCCCTGCCTGCCTGATTGCCCCTAACCAACTCTGCCTCGGCCCCCGCCATCGTGGCTTTGTCCAGAAGAATGTCCAGAAGGACATCGGGAAGATGTCCAGTCTATTTGGTCTAATTAGCATATTAACCTTGTATTAGTATAGATAATATAAGCCATAGTTAATATCAATTTCATAAAATGCATTTTACAAACTAGAGATTAAAATTTGCTATATTCATATTTTTGTATTTTAATCTTTTTTCTTTCAAAATGCTTATAGGAACATGATTTTTTAGGAAACTATTGATTAATGTCCTATTAATATTTTTATTCTTTTAGATTACTTTTTAAAAATAAGATCAACTTAGTTTTATAAGTAATCTTCAGGGTTAATAGTGTTTTGCTTTCAGTGGTGAAAAAAAGAGAGGATCCAATTAAATTTTATATTTCCTCAACTGCATGGATTTTTAAGTACTGTGTGCTGTGTTATGCCCTCTACTATTTAATTTGAGTGGAAATATGCCCCATATTTTCAGAGTATCACTGCCTAAGATTTTGTTAATCCAAATAGTGAAAAAATAAATATACCTCTATTCCTTCTCCTACATTCTTTCCTTATATTTGTCTTCTAATCAGCCATGAGACTTTGTTTTCACCTTTAATACCTGCAAAGGAGGCTGGCTACTATTAAGGTCATCTGGAAAATATCACATTTCCTCCATTATGAAAGAACTAAGACTTAATTTCTATTTGCAGTTTCATATGTGTCAATTCATTGAATGTTGGCATTTGTTGGCAAAAAACAAAAAACTTAAACACCTGATATTTTTTCATATTGCCAGTACTAATTTGTCTCTATATTATGAAATGATACACAATTTCCTAGCTGATGGCTTCACTTAAAGAATGGATTTTAAGCCCTAGCCCAGCGGTTCTCAACCTGTGGGTCGCGAACAATGAAAATACATCCTGCATATCAGATATTTACATTACGATTCATAACAGTAGCAAAATTACAGTTATGAAGTAGCAACAAAAATAATTTTATGGTTGGGGGTCACCACAACATGAGGAACTGTATTAAAGGGTCGCGGCATTAGGAAGGTTGAGAACCATTGCCCTAGCCAGTTTGGCTCAGTGAATAGAGCATCGGCCTATGGACTGAAGAGTCCTAAGTTCGATTCCGTCAGGGCACATGCCTGGGTTGCAGGCTCGTTCTCCAGTAGGGGGCATGCAGGAAGCAGCCAATCAATGATTCTCTCTCATCATTGATGTTTCTATCTCTCTCTCCCTCTCCCTTCCTCTCTGAAATCAATAAACATAAAAAATAAAAAGAATGGATTTTGAATTAACAAGTCTTGTTAATTCAACTCACAGACTTTTAGCCTATGGGGTGTTTTTTCAGAAGTTGTTAGATATAGTGAAATGCCTTTTATTCACTTCAGCTTGAAATTGTGTGCTGCTGAAATCTTTCCTGCTAATGTGATCACTTATAGGAAAATCTTAGAGGTTTCACTGGTAATTTTTTGACATCATAAGTTTAATATTTGTATTGTGTCAAGATAAAGATATATATAGATGGACCTTTTCAATATCATGCTAAGCAAAATAAGTCAGAAAAAGTTAAGAGTCCTATGATTTCACTCATGTGTGTTATAAAACTGAAACTAACAAATGAACAAACAAAATAAACAAACAAAAACTCATACACAGAGACAACAATATGGTGGTTATGGTTGGGAAAGAGGTTGGAGGATAGCAAAGGGTAAAGGGAACCAAATATATGATGATGGGAGATGATATGACTTTGGGTTGTGGACACACATTGCAATATACATATCATGTATCATAAAAATATAAAAATATACACTTGAACCCTATATATTTAAAGAAAAATAGCCCAGATGATGTGGTTCAATGGTTGAGCATCAACCTATGAATCAGGAGGTCATGATTCGATTCCTGATCAGGGCACATGCCTGGGTTGTAGGCTTCAGCCCCCGTGTAGGGTGTGCAGGAGGCAGCCCATCAATGATTCTTTCTTTCTGTGTTTCTATCTTTCTCTTCCTCTTCCTTCCTCTCTGAAATCAATAAAAATATATTTTAAAATGTTTAAAGAAAAATAAAAACAAAAACCAAATAAGCAACAAAAGAGAACCAATTCACCCAATCTTATTTGTACAATGGAAATAGATATGTAAATTACTCTTTCTAGTTTGTGAATTGGAAGAAAATTAATGATCCTGAAAATGAAGGTAGAATGTCATGTTATAAGCTTTCTAAGAACATCACTGAGACCTTTCATTTAGTCTGTTGTCCTCCTTTCTCTTTCCTCCTTTAATTATCTTCTAAAATGGTGCACCCAAGTAGAAAGTTAATTAATTTTATTAAGCAATTAGAAGTAGAAAACCAATTTTCATTTTAAAGTCATAGAATTGGAAATAGAGGAGCCAACTGATTTTTAGAAGTGGCTATCTTGGAGGCCAAAAGGATTCCCACACATAATAAAAGGATGAATATGACAAGAATAACTTGTGGAGTAATGCCATCATGTCAATCAGAGAAAAGAGATTACTTGCGGCCTCAACTTTGAACATAGTGTTTAGAGGTTGGAAAAGGTGAGAAATGTTGCATTCTAATATCCATATTTTTTAGCCTTTATTTTTATTGAGAATTTTACTGTAACAAGAATGAGCAGGCAGTGTTCATGATTAAGTAGGTTTTTTTAAGTTTTGCAAATAATGGAATATTCAATTCTTAGAGCTTTCAGAGTCAAACTGAATTAAATTTCAGTGCTCCTCTAGCTATAAAAATTAATGATCCTTTCTCAAAGCCTCTCTGAAGCCCATCAGGTCAATGATATCTGTAGGTTAAGAACATGCCCTCAGAGTCAGACTATGTGAATTCAAATCTGGATTCCCCATAATTGACTTTGTCTGTGATGTTGGACACATTAATTTTTATCTTCAAGGCCTTATTTTCTCAGCTATTGGTAAAGTCTTCTGTGCATAAAATAAATAATAAAAAAGCTAATATTAATAGAGTACAGAGTACGTGCTGGACACTCCTCCAAGTAGTTTATACAATGCAATGTACTTAATTGTCCCAATGAATGTTTTATTTCTGTATAATTATTATTTCTATTTTATAGATGGAGAAACTGAGAACCAAGGAAATTATTAATTATTTGGTAAATGAAGTGTATATCACAGAATGTGACATATGGTAGACAGTCAATACCTGGAAACAGATAGTGCTTGTTTTTCTTATTCATATGTTATTTATGTGTTATGGAGGGAAAAAGAGATATTCATCATAAAAAATTGCAGCATTAAATTATGCACACTGAGATGCCCAGCATGTGCAGCCGGGAACTGAAGAGCCAGGAAAAGCAATAGAATAGTTTCAGTTCAAGTTCAAATGCATGAGGACCATGGGAGTCAAGAATTTAAGTTATAGTCTTAGCCTGAATCCAAAGAAAGAAGACCACTGTCGCATCTTGGAGATAGTCAAACAGAGATATAAAATTCTTTCTTATTCTACCATTTGTTCTATCCATGTCTTCAGTGGATTGGATGAGGTCTATACACATTGAGGGCAATCTGCTTTACTCAGTCTATTGATTCAAATGTTAATCTCTTCTAGAAACACCATCACAATAAAAATTAAAGAATTGAAATTGTGGAATTACTTAAAAAATGAATATTTAAAATGAAGATTACAATTATGTTTTACAAGTGATACAGGAGAGAAAAGCAGAAATGAGAGTAAAGTCTGGTTCATAATTCACACACAATAAATGTTTATTCAGTGAATAAAGGAGACCATTATTTAGTTAGAGGAAGATATGCCCAATTAAGACTGTTGTTACAAGTAATTGAAAGGAGTGAGTACAAAGAAAAGGTCAAAAGAAAATACAATACAAGAAAAACAGAGCAAGGGAAATGATGGCAAAGGCATATCTATTTAGCTCAACTATTTGAGGCATAGGTATGGGCTTTAGGAACAGATAGTTGGACGAAACAAAGAATCTTTGTAACACAAGTTGAAAAAATAATTTAAAAGCATTTTTACAGTAACACATGATGACTACACAAGAGAGAGATAAAACTATCTCCTCTTGTTGTATTCTATTTCAGTCCATTTTCAATAGTACCAGTAGTTTGCTTTTAAACTATAAATTTAATTGTCATTCACATACTTTAAAATGGCTTGGGAAAGCTCCACTGTTTAAATGAAATTTAAACTCCTTTGTATCCAATAAATGCTCTTATCAATGTGCCTTACTTTTCATTCCCAGCTTCATTTCCTGCTACTGTCCCCCTTACATATACTGAATTCTATCCACGATTAACTGTTTATACTTCTTCTCTTACATAGATGACTCAATTTTCCTTTTTCCATCTTATGAACCCTATTCTTGAAAGGCAAGATCATGTTTTGTTTTGTTTTTTTAATTATTAAGTTTGTAGGGGTTACATTTGTTAATAAGATTATATGTTTTAAGTGTACAATTCTGTAATACATCATCTGTATATTGCATTGTGAACTCACCACCCAGAGTTTAGTCTCCTTTAATCAACATATATTTGACCCACTTTACCCTCTTCAACCTCCACCCACTTTTTCCCCTCCAGTAACTACCTTACTGTTTCCTGTGTTTGTTTTGTTCATTTGTTGCTTTCTGCTTTATATTCCACATATGAGTGAAATCATAAGGTTCTTGCCTTTCTATCTGACTTAATTTGCTTAGTATGACACTCTTAAGCCCCATCCATGTTGTTGCAAAATTTCTTTGTTTTTTTATGGCTAAGTAGTATTCCATCATATACTAGGTACTATATATTCTTTATACAATAAACTATTGAAGGACACAAGTTTTTTCTATGTCTTGGCTACTGTGAATAAAGCTGCAATGAGCATAAGGGTATATGTATCTTTATGAATAAATGCTTTCAAAAATACCCAGAAGGATTGCTGGGTTATATGGTAGATCTATTTTTAATTTTTTTGTGGAACCTGAGTTTATGTTGATAATGGCAATAATGGAAATAATAATACAATGGTGAAAAGAGGAGAGTGATTGTTACTATACTTCTCATTGATTTCTGACCAAGCACTTTAGAGCATGCTTTAACTGCATTACTTAATTTAATTCTTACAAAAAACAAAGGTTCTGGTATTTATAGTTTACTATTATGAAAATTATAGCATAGAGGGATTGAATGACTTGTTCAAAGTCATACACTTAAGAACAGATTTAATTGAGTCTGAATACCAATTCTACTCAGAAAACTATCAACATTTTTTCTAAGAATCCTCTTATTAATACAATTAAAAAAACTAATCAAGTCCTCCAGTATAGTCTCCTTATACCATATCTAATTATATTAGAATTTTTTATACATCAGTCCACTTGATTTGGATTCCCTGACACTAGAAATGAGTTACATCCAGCCTCTCCCTGCATAACTATGCCCTACACAGTGTTAAGTTCATCATAAACATTTTACAAACTTTCATTAACATAAAAATATTTTAAAGTAACTTCTAAATATACCCAACAGAAGGCTACAAACCAAATAATAAAATAATAAACCAAAGCAAATTGCCTTTATTATTTTAAAATTTAGGAAAAATAGAATATTTTCATATTTTATTGATTTTTTGGGGTGACATTGATTAATAAAATTAAACAGGTTTCAGGTGTACAATTGTACAATACATCACCTGTATATTCTTTTGTGTGTTCACCACCAAAAGTCAGTCTCCTTTGACCACCATTTATCCCCCCTTTACTCTCTTCTACATGCCCCTAACCCTCTTTCTCTCTGGTAATCACCATGCTGTTGTCTGTGTCTATAAGTTGTTGTTTTTTTCTTTGCTTAATCTGCTCACCCTTTTCTCCAAGACTCCCAAACCGCTGCATTCTGACAGCTATCAGTCTATTTTCTGTATCTATGAGTCTGTTTCTATTTTGTTTGTTTGTTTATTTTGTTCCTTAGATTCCACATGTAAATGAAATCATACGGTACTTGCCTTTTTCTGACTGGCTTCTTTCACTTAGCATAATACTCTTCTGGTCAACCCATGCTGTCACAAAAGGTAAGATTCCCTTCCTTTTTATGGCTGAGTAGTATTCCATTCTTGTACTGACAAGCCTTGGGGCTGCTTCCAGATCTTGGCTGCTAAACGCAACACTACAGTGAACCGAGGGGTGCACATCTTCTTTTGAATCAATGTTTCAGGTTTCTTCGGATATATTCCCAGAAGTAGAATTGATGACTCATAAGGCAGTTCCATTTTTAATTTTTTGAGGAAACTCTATAATTTTTCTGGTGGCTACACCAAACCACATTCCCACCAGCAGTGCACAAGGGTTCCCTTTTCTCCACATCCTCACCAGCACTTGTTTGTTGATTTCTTTATGATACCCATTCTGATAGGTATGAGGTGGTATTTCATTATGATTTTAATTTGCATTTCTCTGATGATTAGTGACATTGAGCATCTTTTCATATGTCTATTGGCCAACTTTGGATAAGTGTCTATTTAGGTACTTTGCCTATTTCATAATTGGATTATTTATACGTTTTCTATATTAACCCCTTATAGATGTATCACTGGCTAATATATTCTCCCATTCAGTGGACTGCTTTTTCATATTATTGATGGTTACCATCGCTGTATAAAAACTGTTTTGGTCTGATGTAGTTCCATATGTTTGTTTTTCTTTTGTTTCCCTTGCCCAAGGGGGAAAATATATATATATTAGTAAGAGAAATGTCAAGATTTTACCACCTATATATATCATCTAGGATTTTTATGGTATTGAATCTTATATTTGTCTTTAATCCATTTTGAGTTTATTCTTGTGAAGTGTAAGAAGATGGTCTAGATTCATTTTTTTTGCACACGTCTGTCCAAATTTCCCAACATCATTTCCTGACTGGACTGTCTTCACCCCATCCTTTGGCAAATATTAATTGACCATATAAGTGTGGGTTTACTTCTGGGCTCCCTATTCTGTTCCATTGTACTATATGTGAGTTTTTATGTGAATACCATGATCTTTTGCCTTTATAGCCTCGTTGTATAATTTGATATTGCATGATTCCTACAACTTTATATTTTTCCTCAAGATTTCTGTGAATATTCATGGTCTTTTCTAGTTCTATATAAATTTTTGGATTATTTGTTCTAGTTCTGTGAAATACGTCATTGATATTTTGGTAGGGATTGTGTTGAATCTATAAATTGCTAAAAGTCATATGGACATTTAAATAATGTTTATTCTTCCTATCCATGAACACAGTATTTGCTTACATTTATTTGTATCTTCTTCAATGGTTTTCTTCAGTATAATACAATTTTCTGAGTATAGGTATTTATATACCTGTTTAAATTTATTCTTAGGCGTTTTATTTATTTTATTGATGCAATTGTAAATGGGATAATTTTTTAGTTTCCCTTTCAGATAATTTATTATCGGTATATAAAAATGCAACTAATTTCTGGATATTTATTTTGTATCCTGATACTTTACTGAATTTATCAAAGATCCAACTCTTGGTTTCATTGATCTATTGTTTTTCTATTCTCTGTGTGTGTGTGTGTGTATGTGTGTGTGTGTGTTTGGGGGGAGGTAACTCAATTTTGTCTATTTCTATTTTGATCCTTATTATTTTCTTCCTTCTACTCACTTTGGGCTTTATTTGCTGTTGTTTTCTAGTATCTCAAAGTGTAAAGCTATGTTGTTTATTTCATATTTTTATTTCTACCTCTTATTTCTTGAGGTAGGCATGTAATGCTATGAATTTCCCTCTTGGAACTGCTTATGTTGTGTCCCAGAGATTTTGGGGTTTTGTGTTCTCATTTTCATTTGTTTCCAAGTGTCTTTTGATTTCTTCTTATTTAATTCATTATTATTTACTAGAGGCCAGGTGCACAAATTCGTGCACGTGTGGGGCCCCAAGGAGGGGGACAGGACATGATCGGTCCTCTGGGTGAGCAGTGGGGTGCCCTTTCCAGCCCAGGATCCAGATATGACCAGCTGACGTTTACACTGGCTGTCGGGAGCCACCTGGCGGCTGCTTCTATATTATTTCTTCCTTGTGGAGTGTCTAGGGAAGGGAAGAGCCATGGTGCCTGAGGCCAACTTCCAGGAGGCTGGCAGCACTGTCAGGATCATGTGGGCGGCGCTGGTCCGTTGGTGCCTGACCCATTCTCCAGAGATTGGACCTGCAGGACTACTGAGGGAGGGAGTGGCTGCCGTCAGGTTGGTGGGCCTGCCAGGATGGGTCGGTCAGCTGAGCAGCGCTCCTGCTGTGGGAGCACACTGACCACCACGGGGCAGCTCCTGTGTTGAGCATCTGTCGCCTGGTGGTCAGTGCATGTCATAGTGATGGGTCGTTCCATCGTTCTATAGCTTAGGCTTTTATATATATAGAGATTATTTAGTAACATATTACTCAGCCTCCATGTCTTTGTGTGTTTTCAATTTATTTATTTATTTTTTTGTGATTAATTTTTAGTTTCATACCATTATGGTCAGAAAAGACACTTGATATGATTTCAGTCTTCTTCAATTTATTGAAACTTGTTTTTGTGTCCTACCATTTGATCTAGCCTAGAAAAAGTTTGTGTACTTGAAAAGATGTATATTTTGCTGCTTTGGAGTAAAATGCTCTGAAGATATCAATTAAATCCATCTTATCTAATGTGTCATTTAAGCCTGCTATCTCTTTGTTGATTTTCTGTCTGGAAGATCTATCCATTTATGTCCATAGGGTGTTATAATCCCCTAATAGTGACTTTATTATTATCAATATTTCTCTTAATGTACAGCAAGATTTACTTTATATATTTAGTTGCTCCTATGTTGAGTGCATAAATGTTTACAAGTTCTATATCCTCGTGTTGAATTAGCACTCTATTGTTATTTAGTGTCTTTTTTTTGTCTCCTACTATAGCCTTTGTTTTAAAATCTATTTTGTCTGATATAAGTATTGTTACCCAAGCTTTTATTTTCATTTCTATTTGCATGAAATATCTTTTTCAATCCCTTAAATTTTAGTCTATATGTGTCTTTGGTTCTGATGTGGATCTCTTGTAGATATCATATATATATATCTTGTTTTCTTTCTTTTATTTTTTTTTAAATTTTTTTATTGTTAAAAGTATTACATGTCTCCTTTTCCCCCATTTTCATCTCACAGCCTGCCCTCGCCTTTTTCTTATTCATTCAGCTACCCTTTGTCTTTTGATTGGAACATTTAAGTCATTTACATTTAAAGTGATTAATGAAAGGTATGTATTTATTGACTTTTTAAAAATAAATTTTCTCTCTTTTTCTTTCTTCTTAAAGAATTTACCTTAACATTTTTTATAATACTGGTTTTGTGGTAATGAACTTCCTTAACTTTTTCTTGTCCTGATACTCTTAATTTCTCCTTCAGTTTTAAATGATTTCCTTTCTAAGTAAAGTAGTCTTGGTTGTAGATCTTTGCTCTTCATCACTGTAACACCAATCCCTTCTGGCCTGAAATGTTTCTGTTGAGAAATCAGCTGACAGTCTTATGAGAGTTTCTTTGTAGGTAACTAACTGTCTTTTTCTTTCTTCTCTGAAGATTCTCCCCTTGTCTTTAACCTTTCCTATTTTAATTATAATGTGCCTTTGTGTGGGATTCTTTGGGTTCTTGTTTGGGATCCTCTGCACTTCCTGAACTTGTGTGTCTTTATCCTTCACATGGCTGAGAAAGTTTTCACTCAATATTTATTTAAATACAGTCTCAATTTCTTGAACTCTCTCTTCTCCTCCTGACATCCTATTATGCAGATGTTGTTATACTTTATGTTGTCTCAAAGATCCCTTAAACTATCTTTATTTTTTTTGGATTGTTTTTTGTTTGTTTGTTTGTTTGTTTGTTTTTTGCTGCTCTGACTGGGTGTTTTCTGCTACGTTGTCTTCCAAATCACTGATTCTATCCTCTGCTTCATCTAACTTACTGTTTATTCCTTCCAGTGTATTCTTCATTTCAAACTTGTTCTATTTTATGGTTTATATCTCCGTTTTACACTTGCTATTTTTTTGTTGAAGTTATTGCTAAATTCTTTGAGCAAGTCTTATACCATTTTTTTTAACTCTTTATCTGGTAGATTGCTTGCCTCCATTTCATTCTTTCTTTTTGGGGAGATTTCTCCTTTTTTATTTTTTTCATATAGGGTATAATTCATTCTTCCCATTTTGGCTGCCTCTTTATGTTCCCCCCCCCCAATGTATTAGGTAGATCTGCTATAACTTTGGTCATGGTAGGGCAGCCTTATGTAGTAGGTTTCTTGTGGAATACAGTGACTCAGTCTTCTTGATCACCTGAGCTTCATGCTACATTATTGTGTGGATAATGTGAGCCCTCCTGTTGTACTTAAGTCTTGATTGCTGTTGACCAGTCCATGTGTAGGGTCAAGCCCCATGATGGCTGACCCAACCCCAACCACAGTGTTTGAACTACAATGCAAGTGCTGATCACACAAAGTGGAATTCACCTCAGCAGAATTTTATGTCTGCTGAGATTTCCCTTTGTATATACTGCTTGTGAAGCTAATTGGATTCTGCTCTGATATTGTCTGAAGCTCACCTCTGGATGTTTTTGTTCTGGGACTTCTTGGGAGATACTGTGGTGCAGGTCAATGTAAGATACTGTTGGTGACTGGCCCTGGGCAATTTATATGTAGCTGCCAAATGACCAGTTTATGGCTGCCTCTGCTGGGCCTGGGTATGTATGAGAAGAACCAAGGTGTGTACCAAGGGCTGGCTTCTACCAACATCATGCCCAGTGGCAGGTCAGAAAATAACCCAAGGCACCCTGAGATCCACTTTCACTTGCCTCTTCCTGCTGTCTCTTTTATGGTGGGGTGGGCTCTCAGGGAGTTGTCAGGGTGAGGACACCGGAGTTTATCAGGCCCAAACAGACCAATATTTGACTATGTGAAGAGGGTTTTGCACCAGTGGGGTGTTCAAGAGAAAAATGGCCCCCAACCTAGTGTCACACAACTCAGTCAGTCCTGAATTCTTCCCAGACCTCCAGTGGAATCCATGCTCAGCAGGACAGGCCAATAGGAATTCGTCGGGTGGGGCTAGGGAATCTCCAATGAGAGCGAGTTCCCAATCATGCTTATGGGAAAGTGGGGGTAATGGCTTCCATACTAGAGCCATACAGCTCAGTCACTGACACCTCCTGAGTCAGCCCATAACTCTATAACCACGGATCAGGCAGCTGAGTCCTCCACAGGGCATGATCTCCAGAGGGCAGTGTTAGGCAACAGGGAGTCTGGAGGGCGGGGCAAGTGTATTCCTGTGGTTGATGCTGTAACAAGGGGAGTGCTCCACCCAAGAAAGATGGCATCTACAGTGTGAGAAAGAGACTCAGCACAGGGACCATGGCTGCTCTCCCTTGAGCTCTCTCCCCAGAGCCACAAACTTCAGTCTGTCCTCACATGACTCTAGTCCACTTTTCCCTCTCTCCACCAGAGTCCAGGGTGAGTGGCTGCAAATGAGATTTGGGGCATTGTCCTTTTAAGATACACCTGGGTCAGGAGAGACAAAATCTTACTGAAATTTCTCCCTACTGCAGTGTTTATAGATACATTTGATTAAAATAAGCACAAAGTTTAATTATTTTTTTAAATTATTATTTGGGGAATGTTTTTTAAAAGAGAAGTACCAAAGAATATAAATATAGAGAAAGATCAAGAAGGTACCAAATTAACAATGATTGTCTAAGCAAATAAAACAGTCAATAAATCATCATTTGGTGGTGGGTTGTTCCTGTAGTAGTCACAGAAACCATGAAAATTAAATAATTTGCTTTAAAAATCTTGTGATAAAAAAAATAACATGGTTCTTCTTGCATTCTAACTGAATCCCTTGTATGATGCTCATTAAAAGTGAAAATAATGGTCTTTATTGTTTATAGACCAATCAATACTTTTCAATCCCAATGTGTAACCTCTTTGTCACCACTGAGACAGCAGAGGGCAAAGGAGGTACAATAAATGTTAACATGGACAAGATGAAGTGGCTGATAGACTCATTAGAGTAATTACAGTGTAGAGAAATCCGTCTCCTGATGTTAATTCCTACAACTTTGACTTTTAGATGAGATTTCTTCATGAAAGTCAGTTTAACTTTTCTAATTTTCAAAAATTCTAGATTTATTCTCCAGTTTCCCATTTCTTTCTAAGGATTTCTTTGTAAATTCTCCATCTGAGTAGATATTTGTATAGTAGTTACTTTTTTATTCTATGATGTTTTCCTCTGGTTATTCTGTAAATACATCAATTGGAGATAAAAGTGGGTTTAAATTTAGATTTGTGTTACTTTATATTAAAATGTTTACAGTATTTTAAATACATAACTCCTTTAGATTGTTTTAATTGTAAGTATTTGGCCAAATAATCATTTTTGAAAGTTTTAACTGAGAGTTTGGAGCTCAGATTTGAAGAAAAAGAGCAATAACAACAGCACTTTTGTGAGTATGTTAAAAAACACTTATGAATAGCGTATGTGTATCAGAATATTTTTTGCTTTAATCAGACTATGTCAAGTGCTTCAGAAAAGTTTCTCATTGAATGACATAAAATTTGTATTGCATAAATTTAGACTGATAAACTCACAATTTATGTTTTTCTCATTGATTATATTTATTTACATCTTGTCTACACCATCCTCTGTTTCCTTGTAGATAGCTCAGTTGAGCTATTTGTTTAGGTAGATGGAGAGAAATTCTCAAGTCATATAGATTCTTGTTCACCTTTAATAAATTCCTTTCAAATTTATAATTTTTAATATTTGCTTAAATTAATAAGAAAATAAAATTAATAAATATACAAATTATTATGAGGGTGGTCACATAATTGATTGTAATCTTCAGAGAATTAGCTCTTTATTCAAGACAAATAAATTTTGTTAACCTAAAAACATACAAACCTATAAAAAATTTTTGTGAGTTTATTTGAGCCAAACTATAGACAACTGCTAAGGAGCAGTATCTCAATGGACTGGGATAATGCTCCAAAAAATGGCGGTTTTTTTCATCTATTTTTATACATTGCAATCAAAGGAGGGGACATACTTGGGTTACATGAAATTCACTGGTGATAGATTAGAGAGGTGGGAGAAAGAGGCGCGTGGTGGGGGAGAGGACCCCTGGGATTGGATAAAAAGTAAAATGATAGACACATACTTAGATGGGTGCAGGATAGTTAACAGTCAACAATTAACATGATAACAATAAAAATGAAGGAATTTGTGGTATCTGTACTGGTACCCAGGCACATTAGGTTATGTCTCAAGGGGTCTGGAAAAAGGGAAGTTACAGGTTACCCAGATATTTCAAGGATATATTATCATAGATGCAAAAAGACAATAGGCTCAGTTAAGGTAAATGCCAGTCTAGGACATGACTACCCACCATAAATGCTTTTAGTTCAAATTTTAATTTCACCATCCTTTGTGGTGAGCTTGTCAGATTAGCATGTGGCCTCTTTTTTTTATTATTTTTTTCCTTTTTTTTTAATCCACAGTTTCTAAGGGAAGACTTGGAAAGAAAAACTAAAAAAAATAATCTTTGGAAATTGGGTGTTAACTATGGGAACTTTAATAAAACGGTGATGCATTGCAAGATATTGTTTCTATTCTGAATTGCTTTTTCTTAGGTTTAAATTTAAAATTTGGACATTACTAATTTGCTTAAATTCTGGGGTAATAAAAAACTGAAGGTTGAAGTAGCTTTTGACTCCTAATATTTTATGTTCTGAAGATATGAAAAACTTCAGTTTCCCCTCATCTTGCATCTTTGCCTAAAAAAGGAAAATGATAGACCTTTGGATATGAAAGAGAGAATTACTAATTCTAGTTAGGGATTTATTATTTATTAAGTTTTCATTTCAATATTGCCCCTAAAAAAACTTTTTTAGACTGTGTATATTAAAAATTGAGATAACAGAATATAAAAAAGAAATTTAAAATTAACTGAAATGCCACCACTTTTCACCATTATATGTGATATCTAAATTATTGTGTTATCCCAAGACAGTAAAACTAATGACATTTATGTGACAAGGATATATTAGTCTTTCAAGATAAATTTAATAAAATATTTTTAGGAAAGAATTCACTTATTCTGGATTGCTGTACTGTTAAGGTGTACATATCCAAATGCTAGCAATATATCTCTCTCCTGAAAGCTTAATAAATGTAACAGCAATCTGAAAAAGGCAATAGTTACTGCTTAAAATAAACATAATTTATTATTAATTGATGTGCACTGTATAGAAGTTTCTTCCCACCGTCCCATCAGTATCTTTTTGTTAATGCAGCATAATAGCTCAGGTTTGACCCATTCAATTGCCCTTTTTCTGCCCCAATCTCTTTTCCTAACAGATTTAGGTTTACTTGACAGCCTGTTATTCCTTAAGGATGAATTAGATGTCTTAACATCTCTCTCTTTTTACGTTTATTCTAGTTTAACAGTAAACATTAGTTATGCCTTGCTATATTTCACTCCTCAAAGTGTTAACATCATCTATAAATTATGACCCATGGTGGGCACTGGTTGTTATCAATCACCAGGGAGTAATTGATTCTGATTGAATCAAATCAATGTGATGTTTGCAGAGCTATGACCTTGTCAGTTAACTTGAGTGCCACAAATCTCTTAGGGCTATAGGAACTGAATCTTAAAGATAACTGAAAAAGGTAGATAACTATTAATTTAGAAAAATATTTTTTTTGCCTTTGACTATTTCTTTATTTACAATACTAGAGGCCTGGTGCATGAATCGTGTACAGGTGGGTTCCCTTGGCCTGGCTGATGACTGGGGCAATCGAGCCAGCTGGCTGGGGGGGGAGAGACTGTGAGAGGTTGGCCGGCCACAAGGGGAGAACTTAGGAGGCACCAAAACCCCAGTGAAGTAAGTCCTGCTCCATGGAGTTGGCCCCTGAACAGCTGATCCTTCATGATGGTCACAGCCAGTCTCACAGCCAATCAGCCTAGGATAAATCCTTCCTATTGTGGTGCAAACAGCAATCAAGACTTAATTACAACAGGAGGGTTTGCACAGCCCACATCAGGGCTATATCTGGAATGCCCAGCATGGGTGACTGAAATCTATGCCACTGGACCCTACAGGACACCTACTACATAAAGCCACTCTACCAAGGTTTGGAGATGTAGCAGCTCTACCTAATATATAGAAAGAAACACAGAGCGTCAGCCAAAATGAGGAGACAAAGAAGTGTGTCCCAAATGAAAGAACAGAAAAAAAACTCCAGGAAAATAACTAAACAAAATGGAAACAAGAAATTTATTAAATGTAGATTCAAAACTGGTTATTAGGATATTCGATGAAAATTAGTGAGTTCTTCAAAAGTATAATAAAGGACATAGAGACCATAAAAAAGGGCCAGTCAGAAACAAAGGATACACCAATTGAAATAAAGAATAATTTATAAGGAACTAAAAGTAGAATAGATGAAGCCTAGAATCATATCAGCAATTTGGAACACGAGGAAGCAAAAAATACCCAATCAGAACAGCAAACAGAAAGATTCCAAAGAAATGAGGATAGTATAAGGAGCCACTGGGACAGTCTCAAGTATATGAACATTGGCATTATGGGGTTGCCAAAAGGAGAAGAGAGAGAACAAAAAATTGAAAACCTATGTGAAAAAATAATAACAGAAAACTTCCCTAATTTGGTGAAGGAAATAGACATACAAGTCCATGAAGCACAGAGAGTCCCAAACAAGATGAACCCAAACAAGTCCACATCAAGACACAGCATAAATAAAATGCCCAAGATTAAAGACAAAAAGATAATCTGAAAAGCAGTAAGAGAAAAGTAGTTAGTTATCTGCAAGTGAGCTCCCATAGGATTGTTTGCTGATTTCTCAATAGAAACTTTGCAGGCTAAATGGATCAGCATGAAATATTCAAAGTGATAAAAACAAAAATCTACAACCAAGATACTCTACCCAGCAAAACTATCATTTAGAATCTAAGGACAGATAAAGAGTTTCCTAGAAAATAAAAATCCAAGGAGTTAATCACCACCAAACAAGTATTAATAGAAATGTTAAAGGGTCTTAACAAAGAAGAAGTAAAAATAAATAAAAATATCAATGAAAAAATGGCAGTAAATATGTATCTATCAACAATTAATTTAAATGCAAATGGATTAAATGCTCTAATCAAAATGAATAATAAAACAAAACCTCTACATATGTTGTCTACAAGAGAGTCATTCAGTTTAGATAGAAAGGCACACACAGACTAAATTAAATGCATAGTAAAAGATATTTCATGAAAATGGAAGCAAACAACAACAACAAAAACAGTGTAGTAGTAATACTTATGCCAGACAAAATAAACTTTAAAACAAATACTAGTGCAGCTGGTGTGGCTCAGTGGTTGAGTGTTGACGCATTAACCAGTAGATACCAGCTCGATTCCCATTCAGGGAACATGCCCTGGTTGCATACTCAATCCCCAGTAGAGAGCACGCAGTGGGCAGTTGGTCAATGATGTTTCTCTCTCATCTCTCTATCCCTTACCCTTACTCTCTCTTTTTCTAAAATCAATAAAAACATTGAAACAACAACAACCACAACAACAAAAAAGACTATATAACAAGAGACAAAGACAGACCCAGCAATTTTACTTATAGGTATTTATCTGAAGAAATTCCAAACACTAGATCAAAAAGACGTATACATCCATATATTCACTGCAGAATTGTTTACAATAGTCAATATATGGAAGCAACCTAAATGTTCATCAATAGATGAATTGATATAGAAAAAGTGGTGCATATATACAATGAAATATGACTATGACTCAGAAATAATAAAAAATAAAATCTTACCATCTGCAACAACATCAATGGACCTAGTGGGTATTGTGTAGAGTGCAATAAGCCAGACAAAAACAAATACCATATGATTTCAATTATATATGGAATTTGAAAAACAAAAAGAAACAAACAAGGATAACAGAAACAGATTCATGGATACAGAGGACATTTTGATTGTGCCAGATGGGAGTAGGGTTGGGGATAGGTGAAAAAAGTCAAGGAAATTAAGAAGTACAAATTGGTAGCTACAGAATAGTCACAGAGATGTAAATTATTTTGTCTTACGCCGCAGTGGTCGGCAAACTGCAGCTCGCGAGCCACATGTGGCTCTTTGGCCCCTTGAGTGTGGCTCTTCCACAAAATACCACGTGTGGGCGTGCATGTACAGTGCGATTGAAACTTCTTGGCCCATGTGCAGAAGTCGGTATTTTGTGGAAGAGCCACACTCAAGGGGCCAAAGAGCCGCATGTGGCTCGCGAGCTGCAGTTTGCGGACCACTGGCTTAGGGAATATAGTCATTAATATTGTAATAAGTATGTATGATACCAGATGGTTACTAAATTTATTGGGGTGATTACAGTAATTTATAGAATGTTTAATCATAGTTTTATATATCTGAAACTAATATAATATTGTATGTGAACTGTAATTGAAAAATTGAAAGACAGAGAGACTAATATATACATTTTGCTTTCATCCATGGTATGCTTATCAATTTGTCATTGTGTTGGGGATTTTTTATTATTATTATTACTAGAGGCCCAGTGCATGAATTCGTGCATTGGTGGGGTCTGGCCGGCCCCACCCCAATCGGGGCGGATCAGAGTCAGGCCTGTGGGAAGGAGATGGAGGGAGGTTGGTCAGCCAGCCCGTCCTGATCAGGGCTGGAATGGTTGAGGGGAGGGGCTGAGAGTTATTGGCTGGCAGGCCCTGCCCCCGATTGGGGTGGGGGGCTGATTGGGAGGAGGGCCGACATTGGGGAGATGCTGTGGGCGGTGGGCCAGCTGGCCCCTGCCCCTGAATGGGGTGGGGGGCGGCTATCTGGCACCAGTGGCCTGGGTGAGAGGCCATGGGAGGTTGGCCGGACAGTCCCACCCCCAATTGGTGTGGGGTGACCGATTAGGGACAGGATGGCTGGGGGGAAGGGCCAGGGACCAATCAGGATGGTGGGGGTTGATCGGGGGTGGGGATGGCTGTGGGGAGGGGCTATAGGCGGTGGGCTGGCTGGCCCCACCCCCAAAAGGGGAGGGGGGACCTGTTTGGGGCCCTGGGTAGGGGCCATGGGTGTTTGGCCGCCTGG
This sequence comes from Myotis lucifugus, assembly GCF_000147115.1. Classification (NCBI taxonomy): domain Eukaryota; kingdom Metazoa; phylum Chordata; class Mammalia; order Chiroptera; family Vespertilionidae; genus Myotis; species Myotis lucifugus. The sequence goes on along the minus strand of NW_005871418.1, from coordinate 708,893 downwards.
CCCTGCCCCTGATCAGAGTGGCGGGGGCTGACCAGGGGTGGAGCTGACTGGGGGAAGGGGCTGTGGGCTGATTGGGGTGGTGGGGGCCCTTTGGGGTGAGGCCAGCCAGGGGGAGGGGCTGTAGGCATTTGGCTGGCCGGTCCTGCCCCTGATCGAGGTGGGGGGGCTGATCTGGGGTGATCTAGGGCAGGGCCAGCGAGGGGGAGGGGCTGCAGGAGGTT